>NW_028295041.1:0-164659 GCF_964341445.2 Mesoplodon mirus
GCTGTTTCCTTGAGGTAGTCAGAAAACTACTGAGGATAACTGTCTGAGCTCACGTTTGAAACAGGGCGACCCTGCCCAAACGTAATTTCCCCCCCCGGGTGGATGAGATGCGGCGAGAAGGGTGCCTGAGGCACACTCCTGGGGCCCGTCTTTTCTTTGCTCCAGAAGGCCTCAGGGAAAAAGTGCGAGTTTACTCGCATCAGGCTCGCTGGTCTCAGTTCCTTGCTGGGAGCGTCTCCAAGAGCATTCCGGAGATTACCGGCGACAGAAAGGTGAGCCGTGGCCTCGAGTCAAAGTCCAGCGTTTTCCAGTAGTAAAGTGAAGCGTGCCGCCCTAGTGAGGAAGCAGGCGGTAAAGGAGAGCGTCAACTCTGTAAGGTATCGCAGGACTCATTGCGCACTCACGTTCGTTGTAAGTTTTGGGAGAGGGCACTGTGTGCCGCCCAGCTCTTGTGTGGCGTTGGAGCCGCCGGAGTGGAAACGTCCGTTTGCTTTAACTGCACGGATGTGCCAGCAGTAAAGGCACAGTGCTGCCCTCTTCGCTCGACACCTCCCGTTTGTTCAGCCTGCAAACGGCCTCAGGAACGCAGTTCTGAGCAGCCTTACATTCCATGCTGGTGTGCCCCAGGGAGCGATTTGGGCTCTTCTGAGAAACACCACTGTGCGTCCCCAGTGAAACCAGGGGACGCCTCAAGGACGACTCCCTTCGGCACCTGGAAGCTAGTTGTTTACGTCCAGCCTGAAAAAGAAAACGCTGGACGGCTGTCCCCGGGACAATGCTGGACGTTCGGGACCACCCCGAGTCACCAAGTACCAAACTTGGCACAGCGTGGGGAACGCTCTCCTGCACGTACGGCACCCCCCACCGGGAAACCTTTCTTACCAGAAGGGGGCCCTCGTTCCCTTGTACTAGATAGCTAGACAGAACGTTCAGATAAACATGCTGTGTCATCAAGCCTGAAAGTGGGACACTGATGGCAAAGTACGCCTTCTGCCCGTGTGCGAGCGACTTGTTTCGGCCTTCCAAGCTGCCTGAGCAGCGCTTGCGGCCCGACGTCTCTCCACCGCAGGGTAGTCGCTGTGGGCGAGCAAGGCTGCCTTCTCTCAAAGCCCATCCTGTGCTGGCAAATGCCTTTCTAGGGACTCACACCACTGCACTGCAGAGTCAGCTCCGGCCAAATGAAAGGTGACCTGAGGCCCCAAAGGCAAGGGCTAGTGTTTCACGTCAGCAGAGCTGGGGGTGCAGGGGTGCCATGAATCCATGCGCCACGCTGGATGGCCTGAACTCCCCGATGCCTCCGGGGACACAGAGCAGAGGCGGCCGTGCACCACTTTGGCATGGTGACTGCTCTGTGCCGGAGGAGCGGCCGGTCGCTTCTGAGGAACCTCAGGGGGAAAGGAGGCCCGTGGGAGCCACTCTTCACATTCCTAGCAAGGGCCACGCGTTGCTTGCTGGGGGCCGAGGTAGAGTGTCCCAGTCATAACAGAGACGCGTGGGAGCAGCGCTGGGCAGCCTCCCTGCAAGTCGATCGGCCTCACTGACTGAAACGGACCTGTGCTTCAGAAACACCCCGTGCTGACGACTCAGTCCAGGGAAACGCTCAGGACGGCACTCTCGCAGAAGCGCGAGCTAGGCTGTGAGTGCAGCCGGAAGAAACGTACATCTTTCACCCTTAACACAGCTAGGTATGGGACGGAGCACTGAGGCCCGCCTCAGGTACTTCACGACCTAGGCAGTGGATGCACTGCAGGGGACCCTGTGTCCGAAAGTGTCTCCGAGGAAAGGCCCTGTTCCTCCCGCTGTTTCCTTGAGGTAGTCAGAAAACTACTGAGGATAACTGTCTGAGCTCACGTTTGAAACAGGGCGACCCTGCCCAAACGTAATTTCCCCCCCCGGGTGGATGAGATGCGGCGAGAAGGGTGCCTGAGGCACACTCCTGGGGCCCGTCTTTTCTTTGCTCCAGAAGGCCTCAGGGAAAAAGTGCGAGTTTACTCGCATCAGGCTCGCTGGTCTCAGTTCCTTGCTGGGAGCGTCTCCAAGAGCATTCCGGAGATTACCGGCGACAGAAAGGTGAGCCGTGGCCTCGAGTCAAAGTCCAGCGTTTTCCAGTAGTAAAGTGAAGCGTGCCGCCCTAGTGAGGAAGCAGGCGGTAAAGGAGAGCGTCAACTCTGTAAGGTATCGCAGGACTCATTGCGCACTCACGTTCGTTGTAAGTTTTGGGAGAGGGCACTGTGTGCCGCCCAGCTCTTGTGTGGCGTTGGAGCCGCCGGAGTGGAAACGTCCGTTTGCTTTAACTGCACGGATGTGCCAGCAGTAAAGGCACAGTGCTGCCCTCTTCGCTCGACACCTCCCGTTTGTTCAGCCTGCAAACGGCCTCAGGAACGCAGTTCTGAGCAGCCTTACATTCCATGCTGGTGTGCCCCAGGGAGCGATTTGGGCTCTTCTGAGAAACACCACTGTGCGTCCCCAGTGAAACCAGGGGACGCCTCAAGGACGACTCCCTTCGGCACCTGGAAGCTAGTTGTTTACGTCCAGCCTGAAAAAGAAAACGCTGGACGGCTGTCCCCGGGACAATGCTGGACGTTCGGGACCACCCCGAGTCACCAAGTACCAAACTTGGCACAGCGTGGGGAACGCTCTCCTGCACGTACGGCACCCCCCACCGGGAAACCTTTCTTACCAGAAGGGGGCCCTCGTTCCCTTGTACTAGATAGCTAGACAGAACGTTCAGATAAACATGCTGTGTCATCAAGCCTGAAAGTGGGACACTGATGGCAAAGTACGCCTTCTGCCCGTGTGCGAGCGACTTGTTTCGGCCTTCCAAGCTGCCTGAGCAGCGCTTGCGGCCCGACGTCTCTCCACCGCAGGGTAGTCGCTGTGGGCGAGCAAGGCTGCCTTCTCTCAAAGCCCATCCTGTGCTGGCAAATGCCTTTCTAGGGACTCACACCACTGCACTGCAGAGTCAGCTCCGGCCAAATGAAAGGTGACCTGAGGCCCCAAAGGCAAGGGCTAGTGTTTCACGTCAGCAGAGCTGGGGGTGCAGGGGTGCCATGAATCCATGCGCCACGCTGGGTGGCCTGAACTCCCCGATGCCTCCGGGGACACAGAGCAGAGGCGGCCGTGCACCACTTTGGCATGGTGACTGCTCTGTGCCGGAGGAGCGGCCGGTCGCTTCTGAGGAACCTCAGGGGGAAAGGAGGCCCGTGGGAGCCACTCTTCACATTCCTAGCAAGGGCCACGCGTTGCTTGCTGGGGGCCGAGGTAGAGTGTCCCAGTCATAACAGAGACGCGTGGGAGCAGCGCTGGGCAGCCTCCCTGCAAGTCGATCGGCCTCACTGACTGAAACGGACCTGTGCTTCAGAAACACCCCGTGCTGACGACTCAGTCCAGGGAAACGCTCAGGACGGCACTCTCGCAGAAGCGCGAGCTAGGCTGTGAGTGCAGCCGGAAGAAACGTACATCTTTCACCCTTAACACAGCTAGGTATGGGACGGAGCACTGAGGCCCGCCTCAGGTACTTCACGACCTAGGCAGTGGATGCACTGCAGGGGACCCTGTGTCCGAAAGTGTCTCCGAGGAAAGGCCCTGTTCCTCCCGCTGTTTCCTTGAGGTAGTCAGAAAACTACTGAGGATAACTGTCTGAGCTCACGTTTGAAACAGGGCGACCCTGCCCAAACGTAATTTCCCCCCCCGGGTGGATGAGATGCGGCGAGAAGGGTGCCTGAGGCACACTCCTGGGGCCCGTCTTTTCTTTGCTCCAGAAGGCCTCAGGGAAAAAGTGCGAGTTTACTCGCATCAGGCTCGCTGGTCTCAGTTCCTTGCTGGGAGCGTCTCCAAGAGCATTCCGGAGATTACCGGCGACAGAAAGGTGAGCCGTGGCCTCGAGTCAAAGTCCAGCGTTTTCCAGTAGTAAAGTGAAGCGTGCCGCCCTAGTGAGGAAGCAGGCGGTAAAGGAGAGCGTCAACTCTGTAAGGTATCGCAGGACTCATTGCGCACTCACGTTCGTTGTAAGTTTTGGGAGAGGGCACTGTGTGCCGCCCAGCTCTTGTGTGGCGTTGGAGCCGCCGGAGTGGAAACGTCCGTTTGCTTTAACTGCACGGATGTGCCAGCAGTAAAGGCACAGTGCTGCCCTCTTCGCTCGACACCTCCCGTTTGTTCAGCCTGCAAACGGCCTCAGGAACGCAGTTCTGAGCAGCCTTACATTCCATGCTGGTGTGCCCCAGGGAGCGATTTGGGCTCTTCTGAGAAACACCACTGTGCGTCCCCAGTGAAACCAGGGGACGCCTCAAGGACGACTCCCTTCGGCACCTGGAAGCTAGTTGTTTACGTCCAGCCTGAAAAAGAAAACGCTGGACGGCTGTCCCCGGGACAATGCTGGACGTTCGGGACCACCCCGAGTCACCAAGTACCAAACTTGGCACAGCGTGGGGAACGCTCTCCTGCACGTACGGCACCCCCCACCGGGAAACCTTTCTTACCAGAAGGGGGCCCTCGTTCCCTTGTACTAGATAGCTAGACAGAACGTTCAGATAAACATGCTGTGTCATCAAGCCTGAAAGTGGGACACTGATGGCAAAGTACGCCTTCTGCCCGTGTGCGAGCGACTTGTTTCGGCCTTCCAAGCTGCCTGAGCAGCGCTTGCGGCCCGACGTCTCTCCACCGCAGGGTAGTCGCTGTGGGCGAGCAAGGCTGCCTTCTCTCAAAGCCCATCCTGTGCTGGCAAATGCCTTTCTAGGGACTCACACCACTGCACTGCAGAGTCAGCTCCGGCCAAATGAAAGGTGACCTGAGGCCCCAAAGGCAAGGGCTAGTGTTTCACGTCAGCAGAGCTGGGGGTGCAGGGGTGCCATGAATCCATGCGCCACGCTGGGTGGCCTGAACTCCCCGATGCCTCCGGGGACACAGAGCAGAGGCGGCCGTGCACCACTTTGGCATGGTGACTGCTCTGTGCCGGAGGAGCGGCCGGTCGCTTCTGAGGAACCTCAGGGGGAAAGGAGGCCCGTGGGAGCCACTCTTCACATTCCTAGCAAGGGCCACGCGTTGCTTGCTGGGGGCCGAGGTAGAGTGTCCCAGTCATAACAGAGACGCGTGGGAGCAGCGCTGGGCAGCCTCCCTGCAAGTCGATCGGCCTCACTGACTGAAACGGACCTGTGCTTCAGAAACACCCCGTGCTGACGACTCAGTCCAGGGAAACGCTCAGGACGGCACTCTCGCAGAAGCGCGAGCTAGGCTGTGAGTGCAGCCGGAAGAAACGTACATCTTTCACCCTTAACACAGCTAGGTATGGGACGGAGCACTGAGGCCCGCCTCAGGTACTTCACGACCTAGGCAGTGGATGCACTGCAGGGGACCCTGTGTCCGAAAGTGTCTCCGAGGAAAGGCCCTGTTCCTCCCGCTGTTTCCTTGAGGTAGTCAGAAAACTACTGAGGATAACTGTCTGAGCTCACGTTTGAAACAGGGCGACCCTGCCCAAACGTAATTTCCCCCCCCGGGTGGATGAGATGCGGCGAGAAGGGTGCCTGAGGCACACTCCTGGGGCCCGTCTTTTCTTTGCTCCAGAAGGCCTCAGGGAAAAAGTGCGAGTTTACTCGCATCAGGCTCGCTGGTCTCAGTTCCTTGCTGGGAGCGTCTCCAAGAGCATTCCGGAGATTACCGGCGACAGAAAGGTGAGCCGTGGCCTCGAGTCAAAGTCCAGCGTTTTCCAGTAGTAAAGTGAAGCGTGCCGCCCTAGTGAGGAAGCAGGCGGTAAAGGAGAGCGTCAACTCTGTAAGGTATCGCAGGACTCATTGCGCACTCACGTTCGTTGTAAGTTTTGGGAGAGGGCACTGTGTGCCGCCCAGCTCTTGTGTGGCGTTGGAGCCGCCGGAGTGGAAACGTCCGTTTGCTTTAACTGCACGGATGTGCCAGCAGTAAAGGCACAGTGCTGCCCTCTTCGCTCGACACCTCCCGTTTGTTCAGCCTGCAAACGGCCTCAGGAACGCAGTTCTGAGCAGCCTTACATTCCATGCTGGTGTGCCCCAGGGAGCGATTTGGGCTCTTCTGAGAAACACCACTGTGCGTCCCCAGTGAAACCAGGGGACGCCTCAAGGACGACTCCCTTCGGCACCTGGAAGCTAGTTGTTTACGTCCAGCCTGAAAAAGAAAACGCTGGACGGCTGTCCCCGGGACAATGCTGGACGTTCGGGACCACCCCGAGTCACCAAGTACCAAACTTGGCACAGCGTGGGGAACGCTCTCCTGCACGTACGGCACCCCCCACCGGGAAACCTTTCTTACCAGAAGGGGGCCCTCGTTCCCTTGTACTAGATAGCTAGACAGAACGTTCAGATAAACATGCTGTGTCATCAAGCCTGAAAGTGGGACACTGATGGCAAAGTACGCCTTCTGCCCGTGTGCGAGCGACTTGTTTCGGCCTTCCAAGCTGCCTGAGCAGCGCTTGCGGCCCGACGTCTCTCCACCGCAGGGTAGTCGCTGTGGGCGAGCAAGGCTGCCTTCTCTCAAAGCCCATCCTGTGCTGGCAAATGCCTTTCTAGGGACTCACACCACTGCACTGCAGAGTCAGCTCCGGCCAAATGAAAGGTGACCTGAGGCCCCAAAGGCAAGGGCTAGTGTTTCACGTCAGCAGAGCTGGGGGTGCAGGGGTGCCATGAATCCATGCGCCACGCTGGGTGGCCTGAACTCCCCGATGCCTCCGGGGACACAGAGCAGAGGCGGCCGTGCACCACTTTGGCATGGTGACTGCTCTGTGCCGGAGGAGCGGCCGGTCGCTTCTGAGGAACCTCAGGGGGAAAGGAGGCCCGTGGGAGCCACTCTTCACATTCCTAGCAAGGGCCACGCGTTGCTTGCTGGGGGCCGAGGTAGAGTGTCCCAGTCATAACAGAGACGCGTGGGAGCAGCGCTGGGCAGCCTCCCTGCAAGTCGATCGGCCTCACTGACTGAAACGGACCTGTGCTTCAGAAACACCCCGTGCTGACGACTCAGTCCAGGGAAACGCTCAGGACGGCACTCTCGCAGAAGCGCGAGCTAGGCTGTGAGTGCAGCCGGAAGAAACGTACATCTTTCACCCTTAACACAGCTAGGTATGGGACGGAGCACTGAGGCCCGCCTCAGGTACTTCACGACCTAGGCAGTGGATGCACTGCAGGGGACCCTGTGTCCGAAAGTGTCTCCGAGGAAAGGCCCTGTTCCTCCCGCTGTTTCCTTGAGGTAGTCAGAAAACTACTGAGGATAACTGTCTGAGCTCACGTTTGAAACAGGGCGACCCTGCCCAAACGTAATTTCCCCCCCCGGGTGGATGAGATGCGGCGAGAAGGGTGCCTGAGGCACACTCCTGGGGCCCGTCTTTTCTTTGCTCCAGAAGGCCTCAGGGAAAAAGTGCGAGTTTACTCGCATCAGGCTCGCTGGTCTCAGTTCCTTGCTGGGAGCGTCTCCAAGAGCATTCCGGAGATTACCGGCGACAGAAAGGTGAGCCGTGGCCTCGAGTCAAAGTCCAGCGTTTTCCAGTAGTAAAGTGAAGCGTGCCGCCCTAGTGAGGAAGCAGGCGGTAAAGGAGAGCGTCAACTCTGTAAGGTATCGCAGGACTCATTGCGCACTCACGTTCGTTGTAAGTTTTGGGAGAGGGCACTGTGTGCCGCCCAGCTCTTGTGTGGCGTTGGAGCCGCCGGAGTGGAAACGTCCGTTTGCTTTAACTGCACGGATGTGCCAGCAGTAAAGGCACAGTGCTGCCCTCTTCGCTCGACACCTCCCGTTTGTTCAGCCTGCAAACGGCCTCAGGAACGCAGTTCTGAGCAGCCTTACATTCCATGCTGGTGTGCCCCAGGGAGCGATTTGGGCTCTTCTGAGAAACACCACTGTGCGTCCCCAGTGAAACCAGGGGACGCCTCAAGGACGACTCCCTTCGGCACCTGGAAGCTAGTTGTTTACGTCCAGCCTGAAAAAGAAAACGCTGGACGGCTGTCCCCGGGACAATGCTGGACGTTCGGGACCACCCCGAGTCACCAAGTACCAAACTTGGCACAGCGTGGGGAACGCTCTCCTGCACGTACGGCACCCCCCACCGGGAAACCTTTCTTACCAGAAGGGGGCCCTCGTTCCCTTGTACTAGATAGCTAGACAGAACGTTCAGATAAACATGCTGTGTCATCAAGCCTGAAAGTGGGACACTGATGGCAAAGTACGCCTTCTGCCCGTGTGCGAGCGACTTGTTTCGGCCTTCCAAGCTGCCTGAGCAGCGCTTGCGGCCCGACGTCTCTCCACCGCAGGGTAGTCGCTGTGGGCGAGCAAGGCTGCCTTCTCTCAAAGCCCATCCTGTGCTGGCAAATGCCTTTCTAGGGACTCACACCACTGCACTGCAGAGTCAGCTCCGGCCAAATGAAAGGTGACCTGAGGCCCCAAAGGCAAGGGCTAGTGTTTCACGTCAGCAGAGCTGGGGGTGCAGGGGTGCCATGAATCCATGCGCCACGCTGGGTGGCCTGAACTCCCCGATGCCTCCGGGGACACAGAGCAGAGGCGGCCGTGCACCACTTTGGCATGGTGACTGCTCTGTGCCGGAGGAGCGGCCGGTCGCTTCTGAGGAACCTCAGGGGGAAAGGAGGCCCGTGGGAGCCACTCTTCACATTCCTAGCAAGGGCCACGCGTTGCTTGCTGGGGGCCGAGGTAGAGTGTCCCAGTCATAACAGAGACGCGTGGGAGCAGCGCTGGGCAGCCTCCCTGCAAGTCGATCGGCCTCACTGACTGAAACGGACCTGTGCTTCAGAAACACCCCGTGCTGACGACTCAGTCCAGGGAAACGCTCAGGACGGCACTCTCGCAGAAGCGCGAGCTAGGCTGTGAGTGCAGCCGGAAGAAACGTACATCTTTCACCCTTAACACAGCTAGGTATGGGACGGAGCACTGAGGCCCGCCTCAGGTACTTCACGACCTAGGCAGTGGATGCACTGCAGGGGACCCTGTGTCCGAAAGTGTCTCCGAGGAAAGGCCCTGTTCCTCCCGCTGTTTCCTTGAGGTAGTCAGAAAACTACTGAGGATAACTGTCTGAGCTCACGTTTGAAACAGGGCGACCCTGCCCAAACGTAATTTCCCCCCCCGGGTGGATGAGATGCGGCGAGAAGGGTGCCTGAGGCACACTCCTGGGGCCCGTCTTTTCTTTGCTCCAGAAGGCCTCAGGGAAAAAGTGCGAGTTTACTCGCATCAGGCTCGCTGGTCTCAGTTCCTTGCTGGGAGCGTCTCCAAGAGCATTCCGGAGATTACCGGCGACAGAAAGGTGAGCCGTGGCCTCGAGTCAAAGTCCAGCGTTTTCCAGTAGTAAAGTGAAGCGTGCCGCCCTAGTGAGGAAGCAGGCGGTAAAGGAGAGCGTCAACTCTGTAAGGTATCGCAGGACTCATTGCGCACTCACGTTCGTTGTAAGTTTTGGGAGAGGGCACTGTGTGCCGCCCAGCTCTTGTGTGGCGTTGGAGCCGCCGGAGTGGAAACGTCCGTTTGCTTTAACTGCACGGATGTGCCAGCAGTAAAGGCACAGTGCTGCCCTCTTCGCTCGACACCTCCCGTTTGTTCAGCCTGCAAACGGCCTCAGGAACGCAGTTCTGAGCAGCCTTACATTCCATGCTGGTGTGCCCCAGGGAGCGATTTGGGCTCTTCTGAGAAACACCACTGTGCGTCCCCAGTGAAACCAGGGGACGCCTCAAGGACGACTCCCTTCGGCACCTGGAAGCTAGTTGTTTACGTCCAGCCTGAAAAAGAAAACGCTGGACGGCTGTCCCCGGGACAATGCTGGACGTTCGGGACCACCCCGAGTCACCAAGTACCAAACTTGGCACAGCGTGGGGAACGCTCTCCTGCACGTACGGCACCCCCCACCGGGAAACCTTTCTTACCAGAAGGGGGCCCTCGTTCCCTTGTACTAGATAGCTAGACAGAACGTTCAGATAAACATGCTGTGTCATCAAGCCTGAAAGTGGGACACTGATGGCAAAGTACGCCTTCTGCCCGTGTGCGAGCGACTTGTTTCGGCCTTCCAAGCTGCCTGAGCAGCGCTTGCGGCCCGACGTCTCTCCACCGCAGGGTAGTCGCTGTGGGCGAGCAAGGCTGCCTTCTCTCAAAGCCCATCCTGTGCTGGCAAATGCCTTTCTAGGGACTCACACCACTGCACTGCAGAGTCAGCTCCGGCCAAATGAAAGGTGACCTGAGGCCCCAAAGGCAAGGGCTAGTGTTTCACGTCAGCAGAGCTGGGGGTGCAGGGGTGCCATGAATCCATGCGCCACGCTGGGTGGCCTGAACTCCCCGATGCCTCCGGGGACACAGAGCAGAGGCGGCCGTGCACCACTTTGGCATGGTGACTGCTCTGTGCCGGAGGAGCGGCCGGTCGCTTCTGAGGAACCTCAGGGGGAAAGGAGGCCCGTGGGAGCCACTCTTCACATTCCTAGCAAGGGCCACGCGTTGCTTGCTGGGGGCCGAGGTAGAGTGTCCCAGTCATAACAGAGACGCGTGGGAGCAGCGCTGGGCAGCCTCCCTGCAAGTCGATCGGCCTCACTGACTGAAACGGACCTGTGCTTCAGAAACACCCCGTGCTGACGACTCAGTCCAGGGAAACGCTCAGGACGGCACTCTCGCAGAAGCGCGAGCTAGGCTGTGAGTGCAGCCGGAAGAAACGTACATCTTTCACCCTTAACACAGCTAGGTATGGGACGGAGCACTGAGGCCCGCCTCAGGTACTTCACGACCTAGGCAGTGGATGCACTGCAGGGGACCCTGTGTCCGAAAGTGTCTCCGAGGAAAGGCCCTGTTCCTCCCGCTGTTTCCTTGAGGTAGTCAGAAAACTACTGAGGATAACTGTCTGAGCTCACGTTTGAAACAGGGCGACCCTGCCCAAACGTAATTTCCCCCCCCGGGTGGATGAGATGCGGCGAGAAGGGTGCCTGAGGCACACTCCTGGGGCCCGTCTTTTCTTTGCTCCAGAAGGCCTCAGGGAAAAAGTGCGAGTTTACTCGCATCAGGCTCGCTGGTCTCAGTTCCTTGCTGGGAGCGTCTCCAAGAGCATTCCGGAGATTACCGGCGACAGAAAGGTGAGCCGTGGCCTCGAGTCAAAGTCCAGCGTTTTCCAGTAGTAAAGTGAAGCGTGCCGCCCTAGTGAGGAAGCAGGCGGTAAAGGAGAGCGTCAACTCTGTAAGGTATCGCAGGACTCATTGCGCACTCACGTTCGTTGTAAGTTTTGGGAGAGGGCACTGTGTGCCGCCCAGCTCTTGTGTGGCGTTGGAGCCGCCGGAGTGGAAACGTCCGTTTGCTTTAACTGCACGGATGTGCCAGCAGTAAAGGCACAGTGCTGCCCTCTTCGCTCGACACCTCCCGTTTGTTCAGCCTGCAAACGGCCTCAGGAACGCAGTTCTGAGCAGCCTTACATTCCATGCTGGTGTGCCCCAGGGAGCGATTTGGGCTCTTCTGAGAAACACCACTGTGCGTCCCCAGTGAAACCAGGGGACGCCTCAAGGACGACTCCCTTCGGCACCTGGAAGCTAGTTGTTTACGTCCAGCCTGAAAAAGAAAACGCTGGACGGCTGTCCCCGGGACAATGCTGGACGTTCGGGACCACCCCGAGTCACCAAGTACCAAACTTGGCACAGCGTGGGGAACGCTCTCCTGCACGTACGGCACCCCCCACCGGGAAACCTTTCTTACCAGAAGGGGGCCCTCGTTCCCTTGTACTAGATAGCTAGACAGAACGTTCAGATAAACATGCTGTGTCATCAAGCCTGAAAGTGGGACACTGATGGCAAAGTACGCCTTCTGCCCGTGTGCGAGCGACTTGTTTCGGCCTTCCAAGCTGCCTGAGCAGCGCTTGCGGCCCGACGTCTCTCCACCGCAGGGTAGTCGCTGTGGGCGAGCAAGGCTGCCTTCTCTCAAAGCCCATCCTGTGCTGGCAAATGCCTTTCTAGGGACTCATACCACTGCACTGCAGAGTCAGCTCCGGCCAAATGAAAGGTGACCTGAGGCCCCAAAGGCAAGGGCTAGTGTTTCACGTCAGCAGAGCTGGGGGTGCAGGGGTGCCATGAATCCATGCGCCACGCTGGGTGGCCTGAACTCCCCGATGCCTCCGGGGACACAGAGCAGAGGCGGCCGTGCACCACTTTGGCATGGTGACTGCTCTGTGCCGGAGGAGCGGCCGGTCGCTTCTGAGGAACCTCAGGGGGAAAGGAGGCCCGTGGGAGCCACTCTTCACATTCCTAGCAAGGGCCACGCGTTGCTTGCTGGGGGCCGAGGTAGAGTGTCCCAGTCATAACAGAGACGCGTGGGAGCAGCGCTGGGCAGCCTCCCTGCAAGTCGATCGGCCTCACTGACTGAAACGGACCTGTGCTTCAGAAACACCCCGTGCTGACGACTCAGTCCAGGGAAACGCTCAGGACGGCACTCTCGCAGAAGCGCGAGCTAGGCTGTGAGTGCAGCCGGAAGAAACGTACATCTTTCACCCTTAACACAGCTAGGTATGGGACGGAGCACTGAGGCCCGCCTCAGGTACTTCACGACCTAGGCAGTGGATGCACTGCAGGGGACCCTGTGTCCGAAAGTGTCTCCGAGGAAAGGCCCTGTTCCTCCCGCTGTTTCCTTGAGGTAGTCAGAAAACTACTGAGGATAACTGTCTGAGCTCACGTTTGAAACAGGGCGACCCTGCCCAAACGTAATTTCCCCCCCCGGGTGGATGAGATGCGGCGAGAAGGGTGCCTGAGGCACACTCCTGGGGCCCGTCTTTTCTTTGCTCCAGAAGGCCTCAGGGAAAAAGTGCGAGTTTACTCGCATCAGGCTCGCTGGTCTCAGTTCCTTGCTGGGAGCGTCTCCAAGAGCATTCCGGAGATTACCGGCGACAGAAAGGTGAGCCGTGGCCTCGAGTCAAAGTCCAGCGTTTTCCAGTAGTAAAGTGAAGCGTGCCGCCCTAGTGAGGAAGCAGGCGGTAAAGGAGAGCGTCAACTCTGTAAGGTATCGCAGGACTCATTGCGCACTCACGTTCGTTGTAAGTTTTGGGAGAGGGCACTGTGTGCCGCCCAGCTCTTGTGTGGCGTTGGAGCCGCCGGAGTGGAAACGTCCGTTTGCTTTAACTGCACGGATGTGCCAGCAGTAAAGGCACAGTGCTGCCCTCTTCGCTCGACACCTCCCGTTTGTTCAGCCTGCAAACGGCCTCAGGAACGCAGTTCTGAGCAGCCTTACATTCCATGCTGGTGTGCCCCAGGGAGCGATTTGGGCTCTTCTGAGAAACACCACTGTGCGTCCCCAGTGAAACCAGGGGACGCCTCAAGGACGACTCCCTTCGGCACCTGGAAGCTAGTTGTTTACGTCCAGCCTGAAAAAGAAAACGCTGGACGGCTGTCCCCGGGACAATGCTGGACGTTCGGGACCACCCCGAGTCACCAAGTACCAAACTTGGCACAGCGTGGGGAACGCTCTCCTGCACGTACGGCACCCCCCACCGGGAAACCTTTCTTACCAGAAGGGGGCCCTCGTTCCCTTGTACTAGATAGCTAGACAGAACGTTCAGATAAACATGCTGTGTCATCAAGCCTGAAAGTGGGACACTGATGGCAAAGTACGCCTTCTGCCCGTGTGCGAGCGACTTGTTTCGGCCTTCCAAGCTGCCTGAGCAGCGCTTGCGGCCCGACGTCTCTCCACCGCAGGGTAGTCGCTGTGGGCGAGCAAGGCTGCCTTCTCTCAAAGCCCATCCTGTGCTGGCAAATGCCTTTCTAGGGACTCACACCACTGCACTGCAGAGTCAGCTCCGGCCAAATGAAAGGTGACCTGAGGCCCCAAAGGCAAGGGCTAGTGTTTCACGTCAGCAGAGCTGGGGGTGCAGGGGTGCCATGAATCCATGCGCCACGCTGGGTGGCCTGAACTCCCCGATGCCTCCGGGGACACAGAGCAGAGGCGGCCGTGCACCACTTTGGCATGGTGACTGCTCTGTGCCGGAGGAGCGGCCGGTCGCTTCTGAGGAACCTCAGGGGGAAAGGAGGCCCGTGGGAGCCACTCTTCACATTCCTAGCAAGGGCCACGCGTTGCTTGCTGGGGGCCGAGGTAGAGTGTCCCAGTCATAACAGAGACGCGTGGGAGCAGCGCTGGGCAGCCTCCCTGCAAGTCGATCGGCCTCACTGACTGAAACGGACCTGTGCTTCAGAAACACCCCGTGCTGACGACTCAGTCCAGGGAAACGCTCAGGACGGCACTCTCGCAGAAGCGCGAGCTAGGCTGTGAGTGCAGCCGGAAGAAACGTACATCTTTCACCCTTAACACAGCTAGGTATGGGACGGAGCACTGAGGCCCGCCTCAGGTACTTCACGACCTAGGCAGTGGATGCACTGCAGGGGACCCTGTGTCCGAAAGTGTCTCCGAGGAAAGGCCCTGTTCCTCCCGCTGTTTCCTTGAGGTAGTCAGAAAACTACTGAGGATAACTGTCTGAGCTCACGTTTGAAACAGGGCGACCCTGCCCAAACGTAATTTCCCCCCCCGGGTGGATGAGATGCGGCGAGAAGGGTGCCTGAGGCACACTCCTGGGGCCCGTCTTTTCTTTGCTCCAGAAGGCCTCAGGGAAAAAGTGCGAGTTTACTCGCATCAGGCTCGCTGGTCTCAGTTCCTTGCTGGGAGCGTCTCCAAGAGCATTCCGGAGATTACCGGCGACAGAAAGGTGAGCCGTGGCCTCGAGTCAAAGTCCAGCGTTTTCCAGTAGTAAAGTGAAGCGTGCCGCCCTAGTGAGGAAGCAGGCGGTAAAGGAGAGCGTCAACTCTGTAAGGTATCGCAGGACTCATTGCGCACTCACGTTCGTTGTAAGTTTTGGGAGAGGGCACTGTGTGCCGCCCAGCTCTTGTGTGGCGTTGGAGCCGCCGGAGTGGAAACGTCCGTTTGCTTTAACTGCACGGATGTGCCAGCAGTAAAGGCACAGTGCTGCCCTCTTCGCTCGACACCTCCCGTTTGTTCAGCCTGCAAACGGCCTCAGGAACGCAGTTCTGAGCAGCCTTACATTCCATGCTGGTGTGCCCCAGGGAGCGATTTGGGCTCTTCTGAGAAACACCACTGTGCGTCCCCAGTGAAACCAGGGGACGCCTCAAGGACGACTCCCTTCGGCACCTGGAAGCTAGTTGTTTACGTCCAGCCTGAAAAAGAAAACGCTGGACGGCTGTCCCCGGGACAATGCTGGACGTTCGGGACCACCCCGAGTCACCAAGTACCAAACTTGGCACAGCGTGGGGAACGCTCTCCTGCACGTACGGCACCCCCCACCGGGAAACCTTTCTTACCAGAAGGGGGCCCTCGTTCCCTTGTACTAGATAGCTAGACAGAACGTTCAGATAAACATGCTGTGTCATCAAGCCTGAAAGTGGGACACTGATGGCAAAGTACGCCTTCTGCCCGTGTGCGAGCGACTTGTTTCGGCCTTCCAAGCTGCCTGAGCAGCGCTTGCGGCCCGACGTCTCTCCACCGCAGGGTAGTCGCTGTGGGCGAGCAAGGCTGCCTTCTCTCAAAGCCCATCCTGTGCTGGCAAATGCCTTTCTAGGGACTCACACCACTGCACTGCAGAGTCAGCTCCGGCCAAATGAAAGGTGACCTGAGGCCCCAAAGGCAAGGGCTAGTGTTTCACGTCAGCAGAGCTGGGGGTGCAGGGGTGCCATGAATCCATGCGCCACGCTGGGTGGCCTGAACTCCCCGATGCCTCCGGGGACACAGAGCAGAGGCGGCCGTGCACCACTTTGGCATGGTGACTGCTCTGTGCCGGAGGAGCGGCCGGTCGCTTCTGAGGAACCTCAGGGGGAAAGGAGGCCCGTGGGAGCCACTCTTCACATTCCTAGCAAGGGCCACGCGTTGCTTGCTGGGGGCCGAGGTAGAGTGTCCCAGTCATAACAGAGACGCGTGGGAGCAGCGCTGGGCAGCCTCCCTGCAAGTCGATCGGCCTCACTGACTGAAACGGACCTGTGCTTCAGAAACACCCCGTGCTGACGACTCAGTCCAGGGAAACGCTCAGGACGGCACTCTCGCAGAAGCGCGAGCTAGGCTGTGAGTGCAGCCGGAAGAAACGTACATCTTTCACCCTTAACACAGCTAGGTATGGGACGGAGCACTGAGGCCCGCCTCAGGTACTTCACGACCTAGGCAGTGGATGCACTGCAGGGGACCCTGTGTCCGAAAGTGTCTCCGAGGAAAGGCCCTGTTCCTCCCGCTGTTTCCTTGAGGTAGTCAGAAAACTACTGAGGATAACTGTCTGAGCTCACGTTTGAAACAGGGCGACCCTGCCCAAACGTAATTTCCCCCCCCGGGTGGATGAGATGCGGCGAGAAGGGTGCCTGAGGCACACTCCTGGGGCCCGTCTTTTCTTTGCTCCAGAAGGCCTCAGGGAAAAAGTGCGAGTTTACTCGCATCAGGCTCGCTGGTCTCAGTTCCTTGCTGGGAGCGTCTCCAAGAGCATTCCGGAGATTACCGGCGACAGAAAGGTGAGCCGTGGCCTCGAGTCAAAGTCCAGCGTTTTCCAGTAGTAAAGTGAAGCGTGCCGCCCTAGTGAGGAAGCAGGCGGTAAAGGAGAGCGTCAACTCTGTAAGGTATCGCAGGACTCATTGCGCACTCACGTTCGTTGTAAGTTTTGGGAGAGGGCACTGTGTGCCGCCCAGCTCTTGTGTGGCGTTGGAGCCGCCGGAGTGGAAACGTCCGTTTGCTTTAACTGCACGGATGTGCCAGCAGTAAAGGCACAGTGCTGCCCTCTTCGCTCGACACCTCCCGTTTGTTCAGCCTGCAAACGGCCTCAGGAACGCAGTTCTGAGCAGCCTTACATTCCATGCTGGTGTGCCCCAGGGAGCGATTTGGGCTCTTCTGAGAAACACCACTGTGCGTCCCCAGTGAAACCAGGGGACGCCTCAAGGACGACTCCCTTCGGCACCTGGAAGCTAGTTGTTTACGTCCAGCCTGAAAAAGAAAACGCTGGACGGCTGTCCCCGGGACAATGCTGGACGTTCGGGACCACCCCGAGTCACCAAGTACCAAACTTGGCACAGCGTGGGGAACGCTCTCCTGCACGTACGGCACCCCCCACCGGGAAACCTTTCTTACCAGAAGGGGGCCCTCGTTCCCTTGTACTAGATAGCTAGACAGAACGTTCAGATAAACATGCTGTGTCATCAAGCCTGAAAGTGGGACACTGATGGCAAAGTACGCCTTCTGCCCGTGTGCGAGCGACTTGTTTCGGCCTTCCAAGCTGCCTGAGCAGCGCTTGCGGCCCGACGTCTCTCCACCGCAGGGTAGTCGCTGTGGGCGAGCAAGGCTGCCTTCTCTCAAAGCCCATCCTGTGCTGGCAAATGCCTTTCTAGGGACTCATACCACTGCACTGCAGAGTCAGCTCCGGCCAAATGAAAGGTGACCTGAGGCCCCAAGGCAAGGGCTAGTGTTTCACGTCAGCAGAGCTGGGGGTGCAGGGGTGCCATGAATCCATGCGCCACGCTGGGTGGCCTGAACTCCCCGATGCCTCCGGGGACACAGAGCAGAGGCGGCCGTGCACCACTTTGGCATGGTGACTGCTCTGTGCCGGAGGAGCGGCCGGTCGCTTCTGAGGAACCTCAGGGGGAAAGGAGGCCCGTGGGAGCCACTCTTCACATTCCTAGCAAGGGCCACGCGTTGCTTGCTGGGGGCCGAGGTAGAGTGTCCCAGTCATAACAGAGACGCGTGGGAGCAGCGCTGGGCAGCCTCCCTGCAAGTCGATCGGCCTCACTGACTGAAACGGACCTGTGCTTCAGAAACACCCCGTGCTGACGACTCAGTCCAGGGAAACGCTCAGGACGGCACTCTCGCAGAAGCGCGAGCTAGGCTGTGAGTGCAGCCGGAAGAAACGTACATCTTTCACCCTTAACACAGCTAGGTATGGGACGGAGCACTGAGGCCCGCCTCAGGTACTTCACGACCTAGGCAGTGGATGCACTGCAGGGGACCCTGTGTCCGAAAGTGTCTCCGAGGAAAGGCCCTGTTCCTCCCGCTGTTTCCTTGAGGTAGTCAGAAAACTACTGAGGATAACTGTCTGAGCTCACGTTTGAAACAGGGCGACCCTGCCCAAACGTAATTTCCCCCCCCGGGTGGATGAGATGCGGCGAGAAGGGTGCCTGAGGCACACTCCTGGGGCCCGTCTTTTCTTTGCTCCAGAAGGCCTCAGGGAAAAAGTGCGAGTTTACTCGCATCAGGCTCGCTGGTCTCAGTTCCTTGCTGGGAGCGTCTCCAAGAGCATTCCGGAGATTACCGGCGACAGAAAGGTGAGCCGTGGCCTCGAGTCAAAGTCCAGCGTTTTCCAGTAGTAAAGTGAAGCGTGCCGCCCTAGTGAGGAAGCAGGCGGTAAAGGAGAGCGTCAACTCTGTAAGGTATCGCAGGACTCATTGCGCACTCACGTTCGTTGTAAGTTTTGGGAGAGGGCACTGTGTGCCGCCCAGCTCTTGTGTGGCGTTGGAGCCGCCGGAGTGGAAACGTCCGTTTGCTTTAACTGCACGGATGTGCCAGCAGTAAAGGCACAGTGCTGCCCTCTTCGCTCGACACCTCCCGTTTGTTCAGCCTGCAAACGGCCTCAGGAACGCAGTTCTGAGCAGCCTTACATTCCATGCTGGTGTGCCCCAGGGAGCGATTTGGGCTCTTCTGAGAAACACCACTGTGCGTCCCCAGTGAAACCAGGGGACGCCTCAAGGACGACTCCCTTCGGCACCTGGAAGCTAGTTGTTTACGTCCAGCCTGAAAAAGAAAACGCTGGACGGCTGTCCCCGGGACAATGCTGGACGTTCGGGACCACCCCGAGTCACCAAGTACCAAACTTGGCACAGCGTGGGGAACGCTCTCCTGCACGTACGGCACCCCCCACCGGGAAACCTTTCTTACCAGAAGGGGGCCCTCGTTCCCTTGTACTAGATAGCTAGACAGAACGTTCAGATAAACATGCTGTGTCATCAAGCCTGAAAGTGGGACACTGATGGCAAAGTACGCCTTCTGCCCGTGTGCGAGCGACTTGTTTCGGCCTTCCAAGCTGCCTGAGCAGCGCTTGCGGCCCGACGTCTCTCCACCGCAGGGTAGTCGCTGTGGGCGAGCAAGGCTGCCTTCTCTCAAAGCCCATCCTGTGCTGGCAAATGCCTTTCTAGGGACTCATACCACTGCACTGCAGAGTCAGCTCCGGCCAAATGAAAGGTGACCTGAGGCCCCAAGGCAAGGGCTAGTGTTTCACGTCAGCAGAGCTGGGGGTGCAGGGGTGCCATGAATCCATGCGCCACGCTGGGTGGCCTGAACTCCCCGATGCCTCCGGGGACACAGAGCAGAGGCGGCCGTGCACCACTTTGGCATGGTGACTGCTCTGTGCCGGAGGAGCGGCCGGTCGCTTCTGAGGAACCTCAGGGGGAAAGGAGGCCCGTGGGAGCCACTCTTCACATTCCTAGCAAGGGCCACGCGTTGCTTGCTGGGGGCCGAGGTAGAGTGTCCCAGTCATAACAGAGACGCGTGGGAGCAGCGCTGGGCAGCCTCCCTGCAAGTCGATCGGCCTCACTGACTGAAACGGACCTGTGCTTCAGAAACACCCCGTGCTGACGACTCAGTCCAGGGAAACGCTCAGGACGGCACTCTCGCAGAAGCGCGAGCTAGGCTGTGAGTGCAGCCGGAAGAAACGTACATCTTTCACCCTTAACACAGCTAGGTATGGGACGGAGCACTGAGGCCCGCCTCAGGTACTTCACGACCTAGGCAGTGGATGCACTGCAGGGGACCCTGTGTCCGAAAGTGTCTCCGAGGAAAGGCCCTGTTCCTCCCGCTGTTTCCTTGAGGTAGTCAGAAAACTACTGAGGATAACTGTCTGAGCTCACGTTTGAAACAGGGCGACCCTGCCCAAACGTAATTTCCCCCCCCGGGTGGATGAGATGCGGCGAGAAGGGTGCCTGAGGCACACTCCTGGGGCCCGTCTTTTCTTTGCTCCAGAAGGCCTCAGGGAAAAAGTGCGAGTTTACTCGCATCAGGCTCGCTGGTCTCAGTTCCTTGCTGGGAGCGTCTCCAAGAGCATTCCGGAGATTACCGGCGACAGAAAGGTGAGCCGTGGCCTCGAGTCAAAGTCCAGCGTTTTCCAGTAGTAAAGTGAAGCGTGCCGCCCTAGTGAGGAAGCAGGCGGTAAAGGAGAGCGTCAACTCTGTAAGGTATCGCAGGACTCATTGCGCACTCACGTTCGTTGTAAGTTTTGGGAGAGGGCACTGTGTGCCGCCCAGCTCTTGTGTGGCGTTGGAGCCGCCGGAGTGGAAACGTCCGTTTGCTTTAACTGCACGGATGTGCCAGCAGTAAAGGCACAGTGCTGCCCTCTTCGCTCGACACCTCCCGTTTGTTCAGCCTGCAAACGGCCTCAGGAACGCAGTTCTGAGCAGCCTTACATTCCATGCTGGTGTGCCCCAGGGAGCGATTTGGGCTCTTCTGAGAAACACCACTGTGCGTCCCCAGTGAAACCAGGGGACGCCTCAAGGACGACTCCCTTCGGCACCTGGAAGCTAGTTGTTTACGTCCAGCCTGAAAAAGAAAACGCTGGACGGCTGTCCCCGGGACAATGCTGGACGTTCGGGACCACCCCGAGTCACCAAGTACCAAACTTGGCACAGCGTGGGGAACGCTCTCCTGCACGTACGGCACCCCCCACCGGGAAACCTTTCTTACCAGAAGGGGGCCCTCGTTCCCTTGTACTAGATAGCTAGACAGAACGTTCAGATAAACATGCTGTGTCATCAAGCCTGAAAGTGGGACACTGATGGCAAAGTACGCCTTCTGCCCGTGTGCGAGCGACTTGTTTCGGCCTTCCAAGCTGCCTGAGCAGCGCTTGCGGCCCGACGTCTCTCCACCGCAGGGTAGTCGCTGTGGGCGAGCAAGGCTGCCTTCTCTCAAAGCCCATCCTGTGCTGGCAAATGCCTTTCTAGGGACTCATACCACTGCACTGCAGAGTCAGCTCCGGCCAAATGAAAGGTGACCTGAGGCCCCAAGGCAAGGGCTAGTGTTTCACGTCAGCAGAGCTGGGGGTGCAGGGGTGCCATGAATCCATGCGCCACGCTGGGTGGCCTGAACTCCCCGATGCCTCCGGGGACACAGAGCAGAGGCGGCCGTGCACCACTTTGGCATGGTGACTGCTCTGTGCCGGAGGAGCGGCCGGTCGCTTCTGAGGAACCTCAGGGGGAAAGGAGGCCCGTGGGAGCCACTCTTCACATTCCTAGCAAGGGCCACGCGTTGCTTGCTGGGGGCCGAGGTAGAGTGTCCCAGTCATAACAGAGACGCGTGGGAGCAGCGCTGGGCAGCCTCCCTGCAAGTCGATCGGCCTCACTGACTGAAACGGACCTGTGCTTCAGAAACACCCCGTGCTGACGACTCAGTCCAGGGAAACGCTCAGGACGGCACTCTCGCAGAAGCGCGAGCTAGGCTGTGAGTGCAGCCGGAAGAAACGTACATCTTTCACCCTTAACACAGCTAGGTATGGGACGGAGCACTGAGGCCCGCCTCAGGTACTTCACGACCTAGGCAGTGGATGCACTGCAGGGGACCCTGTGTCCGAAAGTGTCTCCGAGGAAAGGCCCTGTTCCTCCCGCTGTTTCCTTGAGGTAGTCAGAAAACTACTGAGGATAACTGTCTGAGCTCACGTTTGAAACAGGGCGACCCTGCCCAAACGTAATTTCCCCCCCCGGGTGGATGAGATGCGGCGAGAAGGGTGCCTGAGGCACACTCCTGGGGCCCGTCTTTTCTTTGCTCCAGAAGGCCTCAGGGAAAAAGTGCGAGTTTACTCGCATCAGGCTCGCTGGTCTCAGTTCCTTGCTGGGAGCGTCTCCAAGAGCATTCCGGAGATTACCGGCGACAGAAAGGTGAGCCGTGGCCTCGAGTCAAAGTCCAGCGTTTTCCAGTAGTAAAGTGAAGCGTGCCGCCCTAGTGAGGAAGCAGGCGGTAAAGGAGAGCGTCAACTCTGTAAGGTATCGCAGGACTCATTGCGCACTCACGTTCGTTGTAAGTTTTGGGAGAGGGCACTGTGTGCCGCCCAGCTCTTGTGTGGCGTTGGAGCCGCCGGAGTGGAAACGTCCGTTTGCTTTAACTGCACGGATGTGCCAGCAGTAAAGGCACAGTGCTGCCCTCTTCGCTCGACACCTCCCGTTTGTTCAGCCTGCAAACGGCCTCAGGAACGCAGTTCTGAGCAGCCTTACATTCCATGCTGGTGTGCCCCAGGGAGCGATTTGGGCTCTTCTGAGAAACACCACTGTGCGTCCCCAGTGAAACCAGGGGACGCCTCAAGGACGACTCCCTTCGGCACCTGGAAGCTAGTTGTTTACGTCCAGCCTGAAAAAGAAAACGCTGGACGGCTGTCCCCGGGACAATGCTGGACGTTCGGGACCACCCCGAGTCACCAAGTACCAAACTTGGCACAGCGTGGGGAACGCTCTCCTGCACGTACGGCACCCCCCACCGGGAAACCTTTCTTACCAGAAGGGGGCCCTCGTTCCCTTGTACTAGATAGCTAGACAGAACGTTCAGATAAACATGCTGTGTCATCAAGCCTGAAAGTGGGACACTGATGGCAAAGTACGCCTTCTGCCCGTGTGCGAGCGACTTGTTTCGGCCTTCCAAGCTGCCTGAGCAGCGCTTGCGGCCCGACGTCTCTCCACCGCAGGGTAGTCGCTGTGGGCGAGCAAGGCTGCCTTCTCTCAAAGCCCATCCTGTGCTGGCAAATGCCTTTCTAGGGACTCATACCACTGCACTGCAGAGTCAGCTCCGGCCAAATGAAAGGTGACCTGAGGCCCCAAGGCAAGGGCTAGTGTTTCACGTCAGCAGAGCTGGGGGTGCAGGGGTGCCATGAATCCATGCGCCACGCTGGGTGGCCTGAACTCCCCGATGCCTCCGGGGACACAGAGCAGAGGCGGCCGTGCACCACTTTGGCATGGTGACTGCTCTGTGCCGGAGGAGCGGCCGGTCGCTTCTGAGGAACCTCAGGGGGAAAGGAGGCCCGTGGGAGCCACTCTTCACATTCCTAGCAAGGGCCACGCGTTGCTTGCTGGGGGCCGAGGTAGAGTGTCCCAGTCATAACAGAGACGCGTGGGAGCAGCGCTGGGCAGCCTCCCTGCAAGTCGATCGGCCTCACTGACTGAAACGGACCTGTGCTTCAGAAACACCCCGTGCTGACGACTCAGTCCAGGGAAACGCTCAGGACGGCACTCTCGCAGAAGCGCGAGCTAGGCTGTGAGTGCAGCCGGAAGAAACGTACATCTTTCACCCTTAACACAGCTAGGTATGGGACGGAGCACTGAGGCCCGCCTCAGGTACTTCACGACCTAGGCAGTGGATGCACTGCAGGGGACCCTGTGTCCGAAAGTGTCTCCGAGGAAAGGCCCTGTTCCTCCCGCTGTTTCCTTGAGGTAGTCAGAAAACTACTGAGGATAACTGTCTGAGCTCACGTTTGAAACAGGGCGACCCTGCCCAAACGTAATTTCCCCCCCCGGGTGGATGAGATGCGGCGAGAAGGGTGCCTGAGGCACACTCCTGGGGCCCGTCTTTTCTTTGCTCCAGAAGGCCTCAGGGAAAAAGTGCGAGTTTACTCGCATCAGGCTCGCTGGTCTCAGTTCCTTGCTGGGAGCGTCTCCAAGAGCATTCCGGAGATTACCGGCGACAGAAAGGTGAGCCGTGGCCTCGAGTCAAAGTCCAGCGTTTTCCAGTAGTAAAGTGAAGCGTGCCGCCCTAGTGAGGAAGCAGGCGGTAAAGGAGAGCGTCAACTCTGTAAGGTATCGCAGGACTCATTGCGCACTCACGTTCGTTGTAAGTTTTGGGAGAGGGCACTGTGTGCCGCCCAGCTCTTGTGTGGCGTTGGAGCCGCCGGAGTGGAAACGTCCGTTTGCTTTAACTGCACGGATGTGCCAGCAGTAAAGGCACAGTGCTGCCCTCTTCGCTCGACACCTCCCGTTTGTTCAGCCTGCAAACGGCCTCAGGAACGCAGTTCTGAGCAGCCTTACATTCCATGCTGGTGTGCCCCAGGGAGCGATTTGGGCTCTTCTGAGAAACACCACTGTGCGTCCCCAGTGAAACCAGGGGACGCCTCAAGGACGACTCCCTTCGGCACCTGGAAGCTAGTTGTTTACGTCCAGCCTGAAAAAGAAAACGCTGGACGGCTGTCCCCGGGACAATGCTGGACGTTCGGGACCACCCCGAGTCACCAAGTACCAAACTTGGCACAGCGTGGGGAACGCTCTCCTGCACGTACGGCACCCCCCACCGGGAAACCTTTCTTACCAGAAGGGGGCCCTCGTTCCCTTGTACTAGATAGCTAGACAGAACGTTCAGATAAACATGCTGTGTCATCAAGCCTGAAAGTGGGACACTGATGGCAAAGTACGCCTTCTGCCCGTGTGCGAGCGACTTGTTTCGGCCTTCCAAGCTGCCTGAGCAGCGCTTGCGGCCCGACGTCTCTCCACCGCAGGGTAGTCGCTGTGGGCGAGCAAGGCTGCCTTCTCTCAAAGCCCATCCTGTGCTGGCAAATGCCTTTCTAGGGACTCATACCACTGCACTGCAGAGTCAGCTCCGGCCAAATGAAAGGTGACCTGAGGCCCCAAGGCAAGGGCTAGTGTTTCACGTCAGCAGAGCTGGGGGTGCAGGGGTGCCATGAATCCATGCGCCACGCTGGGTGGCCTGAACTCCCCGATGCCTCCGGGGACACAGAGCAGAGGCGGCCGTGCACCACTTTGGCATGGTGACTGCTCTGTGCCGGAGGAGCGGCCGGTCGCTTCTGAGGAACCTCAGGGGGAAAGGAGGCCCGTGGGAGCCACTCTTCACATTCCTAGCAAGGGCCACGCGTTGCTTGCTGGGGGCCGAGGTAGAGTGTCCCAGTCATAACAGAGACGCGTGGGAGCAGCGCTGGGCAGCCTCCCTGCAAGTCGATCGGCCTCACTGACTGAAACGGACCTGTGCTTCAGAAACACCCCGTGCTGACGACTCAGTCCAGGGAAACGCTCAGGACGGCACTCTCGCAGAAGCGCGAGCTAGGCTGTGAGTGCAGCCGGAAGAAACGTACATCTTTCACCCTTAACACAGCTAGGTATGGGACGGAGCACTGAGGCCCGCCTCAGGTACTTCACGACCTAGGCAGTGGATGCACTGCAGGGGACCCTGTGTCCGAAAGTGTCTCCGAGGAAAGGCCCTGTTCCTCCCGCTGTTTCCTTGAGGTAGTCAGAAAACTACTGAGGATAACTGTCTGAGCTCACGTTTGAAACAGGGCGACCCTGCCCAAACGTAATTTCCCCCCCCGGGTGGATGAGATGCGGCGAGAAGGGTGCCTGAGGCACACTCCTGGGGCCCGTCTTTTCTTTGCTCCAGAAGGCCTCAGGGAAAAAGTGCGAGTTTACTCGCATCAGGCTCGCTGGTCTCAGTTCCTTGCTGGGAGCGTCTCCAAGAGCATTCCGGAGATTACCGGCGACAGAAAGGTGAGCCGTGGCCTCGAGTCAAAGTCCAGCGTTTTCCAGTAGTAAAGTGAAGCGTGCCGCCCTAGTGAGGAAGCAGGCGGTAAAGGAGAGCGTCAACTCTGTAAGGTATCGCAGGACTCATTGCGCACTCACGTTCGTTGTAAGTTTTGGGAGAGGGCACTGTGTGCCGCCCAGCTCTTGTGTGGCGTTGGAGCCGCCGGAGTGGAAACGTCCGTTTGCTTTAACTGCACGGATGTGCCAGCAGTAAAGGCACAGTGCTGCCCTCTTCGCTCGACACCTCCCGTTTGTTCAGCCTGCAAACGGCCTCAGGAACGCAGTTCTGAGCAGCCTTACATTCCATGCTGGTGTGCCCCAGGGAGCGATTTGGGCTCTTCTGAGAAACACCACTGTGCGTCCCCAGTGAAACCAGGGGACGCCTCAAGGACGACTCCCTTCGGCACCTGGAAGCTAGTTGTTTACGTCCAGCCTGAAAAAGAAAACGCTGGACGGCTGTCCCCGGGACAATGCTGGACGTTCGGGACCACCCCGAGTCACCAAGTACCAAACTTGGCACAGCGTGGGGAACGCTCTCCTGCACGTACGGCACCCCCCACCGGGAAACCTTTCTTACCAGAAGGGGGCCCTCGTTCCCTTGTACTAGATAGCTAGACAGAACGTTCAGATAAACATGCTGTGTCATCAAGCCTGAAAGTGGGACACTGATGGCAAAGTACGCCTTCTGCCCGTGTGCGAGCGACTTGTTTCGGCCTTCCAAGCTGCCTGAGCAGCGCTTGCGGCCCGACGTCTCTCCACCGCAGGGTAGTCGCTGTGGGCGAGCAAGGCTGCCTTCTCTCAAAGCCCATCCTGTGCTGGCAAATGCCTTTCTAGGGACTCATACCACTGCACTGCAGAGTCAGCTCCGGCCAAATGAAAGGTGACCTGAGGCCCCAAGGCAAGGGCTAGTGTTTCACGTCAGCAGAGCTGGGGGTGCAGGGGTGCCATGAATCCATGCGCCACGCTGGGTGGCCTGAACTCCCCGATGCCTCCGGGGACACAGAGCAGAGGCGGCCGTGCACCACTTTGGCATGGTGACTGCTCTGTGCCGGAGGAGCGGCCGGTCGCTTCTGAGGAACCTCAGGGGGAAAGGAGGCCCGTGGGAGCCACTCTTCACATTCCTAGCAAGGGCCACGCGTTGCTTGCTGGGGGCCGAGGTAGAGTGTCCCAGTCATAACAGAGACGCGTGGGAGCAGCGCTGGGCAGCCTCCCTGCAAGTCGATCGGCCTCACTGACTGAAACGGACCTGTGCTTCAGAAACACCCCGTGCTGACGACTCAGTCCAGGGAAACGCTCAGGACGGCACTCTCGCAGAAGCGCGAGCTAGGCTGTGAGTGCAGCCGGAAGAAACGTACATCTTTCACCCTTAACACAGCTAGGTATGGGACGGAGCACTGAGGCCCGCCTCAGGTACTTCACGACCTAGGCAGTGGATGCACTGCAGGGGACCCTGTGTCCGAAAGTGTCTCCGAGGAAAGGCCCTGTTCCTCCCGCTGTTTCCTTGAGGTAGTCAGAAAACTACTGAGGATAACTGTCTGAGCTCACGTTTGAAACAGGGCGACCCTGCCCAAACGTAATTTCCCCCCCCGGGTGGATGAGATGCGGCGAGAAGGGTGCCTGAGGCACACTCCTGGGGCCCGTCTTTTCTTTGCTCCAGAAGGCCTCAGGGAAAAAGTGCGAGTTTACTCGCATCAGGCTCGCTGGTCTCAGTTCCTTGCTGGGAGCGTCTCCAAGAGCATTCCGGAGATTACCGGCGACAGAAAGGTGAGCCGTGGCCTCGAGTCAAAGTCCAGCGTTTTCCAGTAGTAAAGTGAAGCGTGCCGCCCTAGTGAGGAAGCAGGCGGTAAAGGAGAGCGTCAACTCTGTAAGGTATCGCAGGACTCATTGCGCACTCACGTTCGTTGTAAGTTTTGGGAGAGGGCACTGTGTGCCGCCCAGCTCTTGTGTGGCGTTGGAGCCGCCGGAGTGGAAACGTCCGTTTGCTTTAACTGCACGGATGTGCCAGCAGTAAAGGCACAGTGCTGCCCTCTTCGCTCGACACCTCCCGTTTGTTCAGCCTGCAAACGGCCTCAGGAACGCAGTTCTGAGCAGCCTTACATTCCATGCTGGTGTGCCCCAGGGAGCGATTTGGGCTCTTCTGAGAAACACCACTGTGCGTCCCCAGTGAAACCAGGGGACGCCTCAAGGACGACTCCCCTTCGGCACCTGGAAGCTAGTTGTTTACGTCCAGCCTGAAAAAGAAAACGCTGGACGGCTGTCCCCGGGACAATGCTGGACGTTCGGGACCACCCCGAGTCACCAAGTACCAAACTTGGCACAGCGTGGGGAACGCTCTCCTGCACGTACGGCACCCCCCACCGGGAAACCTTTCTTACCAGAAGGGGGCCCTCGTTCCCTTGTACTAGATAGCTAGACAGAACGTTCAGATAAACATGCTGTGTCATCAAGCCTGAAAGTGGGACACTGATGGCAAAGTACGCCTTCTGCCCGTGTGCGAGCGACTTGTTTCGGCCTTCCAAGCTGCCTGAGCAGCGCTTGCGGCCCGACGTCTCTCCACCGCAGGGTAGTCGCTGTGGGCGAGCAAGGCTGCCTTCTCTCAAAGCCCATCCTGTGCTGGCAAATGCCTTTCTAGGGACTCACACCACTGCACTGCAGAGTCAGCTCCGGCCAAATGAAAGGTGACCTGAGGCCCCAAAGGCAAGGGCTAGTGTTTCACGTCAGCAGAGCTGGGGGTGCAGGGGTGCCATGAATCCATGCGCCACGCTGGATGGCCTGAACTCCCCGATGCCTCCGGGGACACAGAGCAGAGGCGGCCGTGCACCACTTTGGCATGGTGACTGCTCTGTGCCGGAGGAGCGGCCGGTCGCTTCTGAGGAACCTCAGGGGGAAAGGAGGCCCGTGGGAGCCACTCTTCACATTCCTAGCAAGGGCCACGCGTTGCTTGCTGGGGGCCGAGGTAGAGTGTCCCAGTCATAACAGAGACGCGTGGGAGCAGCGCTGGGCAGCCTCCCTGCAAGTCGATCGGCCTCACTGACTGAAACGGACCTGTGCTTCAGAAACACCCCGTGCTGACGACTCAGTCCAGGGAAACGCTCAGGACGGCACTCTCGCAGAAGCGCGAGCTAGGCTGTGAGTGCAGCCGGAAGAAACGTACATCTTTCACCCTTAACACAGCTAGGTATGGGACGGAGCACTGAGGCCCGCCTCAGGTACTTCACGACCTAGGCAGTGGATGCACTGCAGGGGACCCTGTGTCCGAAAGTGTCTCCGAGGAAAGGCCCTGTTCCTCCCGCTGTTTCCTTGAGGTAGTCAGAAAACTACTGAGGATAACTGTCTGAGCTCACGTTTGAAACAGGGCGACCCTGCCCAAACGTAATTTCCCCCCCCCCGGGTGGATGAGATGCGGCGAGAAGGGTGCCTGAGGCACACTCCTGGGGCCCGTCTTTTCTTTGCTCCAGAAGGCCTCAGGGAAAAAGTGCGAGTTTACTCGCATCAGGCTCGCTGGTCTCAGTTCCTTGCTGGGAGCGTCTCCAAGAGCATTCCGGAGATTACCGGCGACAGAAAGGTGAGCCGTGGCCTCGAGTCAAAGTCCAGCGTTTTCCAGTAGTAAAGTGAAGCGTGCCGCCCTAGTGAGGAAGCAGGCGGTAAAGGAGAGCGTCAACTCTGTAAGGTATCGCAGGACTCATTGCGCACTCACGTTCGTTGTAAGTTTTGGGAGAGGGCACTGTGTGCCGCCCAGCTCTTGTGTGGCGTTGGAGCCGCCGGAGTGGAAACGTCCGTTTGCTTTAACTGCACGGATGTGCCAGCAGTAAAGGCACAGTGCTGCCCTCTTCGCTCGACACCTCCCGTTTGTTCAGCCTGCAAACGGCCTCAGGAACGCAGTTCTGAGCAGCCTTACATTCCATGCTGGTGTGCCCCAGGGAGCGATTTGGGCTCTTCTGAGAAACACCACTGTGCGTCCCCAGTGAAACCAGGGGACGCCTCAAGGACGACTCCCTTCGGCACCTGGAAGCTAGTTGTTTACGTCCAGCCTGAAAAAGAAAACGCTGGACGGCTGTCCCCGGGACAATGCTGGACGTTCGGGACCACCCCGAGTCACCAAGTACCAAACTTGGCACAGCGTGGGGAACGCTCTCCTGCACGTACGGCACCCCCCACCGGGAAACCTTTCTTACCAGAAGGGGGCCCTCGTTCCCTTGTACTAGATAGCTAGACAGAACGTTCAGATAAACATGCTGTGTCATCAAGCCTGAAAGTGGGACACTGATGGCAAAGTACGCCTTCTGCCCGTGTGCGAGCGACTTGTTTCGGCCTTCCAAGCTGCCTGAGCAGCGCTTGCGGCCCGACGTCTCTCCACCGCAGGGTAGTCGCTGTGGGCGAGCAAGGCTGCCTTCTCTCAAAGCCCATCCTGTGCTGGCAAATGCCTTTCTAGGGACTCACACCACTGCACTGCAGAGTCAGCTCCGGCCAAATGAAAGGTGACCTGAGGCCCCAAAGGCAAGGGCTAGTGTTTCACGTCAGCAGAGCTGGGGGTGCAGGGGTGCCATGAATCCATGCGCCACGCTGGATGGCCTGAACTCCCCGATGCCTCCGGGGACACAGAGCAGAGGCGGCCGTGCACCACTTTGGCATGGTGACTGCTCTGTGCCGGAGGAGCGGCCGGTCGCTTCTGAGGAACCTCAGGGGGAAAGGAGGCCCGTGGGAGCCACTCTTCACATTCCTAGCAAGGGCCACGCGTTGCTTGCTGGGGGCCGAGGTAGAGTGTCCCAGTCATAACAGAGACGCGTGGGAGCAGCGCTGGGCAGCCTCCCTGCAAGTCGATCGGCCTCACTGACTGAAACGGACCTGTGCTTCAGAAACACCCCGTGCTGACGACTCAGTCCAGGGAAACGCTCAGGACGGCACTCTCGCAGAAGCGCGAGCTAGGCTGTGAGTGCAGCCGGAAGAAACGTACATCTTTCACCCTTAACACAGCTAGGTATGGGACGGAGCACTGAGGCCCGCCTCAGGTACTTCACGACCTAGGCAGTGGATGCACTGCAGGGGACCCTGTGTCCGAAAGTGTCTCCGAGGAAAGGCCCTGTTCCTCCCGCTGTTTCCTTGAGGTAGTCAGAAAACTACTGAGGATAACTGTCTGAGCTCACGTTTGAAACAGGGCGACCCTGCCCAAACGTAATTTCCCCCCCCGGGTGGATGAGATGCGGCGAGAAGGGTGCCTGAGGCACACTCCTGGGGCCCGTCTTTTCTTTGCTCCAGAAGGCCTCAGGGAAAAAGTGCGAGTTTACTCGCATCAGGCTCGCTGGTCTCAGTTCCTTGCTGGGAGCGTCTCCAAGAGCATTCCGGAGATTACCGGCGACAGAAAGGTGAGCCGTGGCCTCGAGTCAAAGTCCAGCGTTTTCCAGTAGTAAAGTGAAGCGTGCCGCCCTAGTGAGGAAGCAGGCGGTAAAGGAGAGCGTCAACTCTGTAAGGTATCGCAGGACTCATTGCGCACTCACGTTCGTTGTAAGTTTTGGGAGAGGGCACTGTGTGCCGCCCAGCTCTTGTGTGGCGTTGGAGCCGCCGGAGTGGAAACGTCCGTTTGCTTTAACTGCACGGATGTGCCAGCAGTAAAGGCACAGTGCTGCCCTCTTCGCTCGACACCTCCCGTTTGTTCAGCCTGCAAACGGCCTCAGGAACGCAGTTCTGAGCAGCCTTACATTCCATGCTGGTGTGCCCCAGGGAGCGATTTGGGCTCTTCTGAGAAACACCACTGTGCGTCCCCAGTGAAACCAGGGGACGCCTCAAGGACGACTCCCTTCGGCACCTGGAAGCTAGTTGTTTACGTCCAGCCTGAAAAAGAAAACGCTGGACGGCTGTCCCCGGGACAATGCTGGACGTTCGGGACCACCCCGAGTCACCAAGTACCAAACTTGGCACAGCGTGGGGAACGCTCTCCTGCACGTACGGCACCCCCCACCGGGAAACCTTTCTTACCAGAAGGGGGCCCTCGTTCCCTTGTACTAGATAGCTAGACAGAACGTTCAGATAAACATGCTGTGTCATCAAGCCTGAAAGTGGGACACTGATGGCAAAGTACGCCTTCTGCCCGTGTGCGAGCGACTTGTTTCGGCCTTCCAAGCTGCCTGAGCAGCGCTTGCGGCCCGACGTCTCTCCACCGCAGGGTAGTCGCTGTGGGCGAGCAAGGCTGCCTTCTCTCAAAGCCCATCCTGTGCTGGCAAATGCCTTTCTAGGGACTCATACCACTGCACTGCAGAGTCAGCTCCGGCCAAATGAAAGGTGACCTGAGGCCCCAAGGCAAGGGCTAGTGTTTCACGTCAGCAGAGCTGGGGGTGCAGGGGTGCCATGAATCCATGCGCCACGCTGGGTGGCCTGAACTCCCCGATGCCTCCGGGGACACAGAGCAGAGGCGGCCGTGCACCACTTTGGCATGGTGACTGCTCTGTGCCGGAGGAGCGGCCGGTCGCTTCTGAGGAACCTCAGGGGGAAAGGAGGCCCGTGGGAGCCACTCTTCACATTCCTAGCAAGGGCCACGCGTTGCTTGCTGGGGGCCGAGGTAGAGTGTCCCAGTCATAACAGAGACGCGTGGGAGCAGCGCTGGGCAGCCTCCCTGCAAGTCGATCGGCCTCACTGACTGAAACGGACCTGTGCTTCAGAAACACCCCGTGCTGACGACTCAGTCCAGGGAAACGCTCAGGACGGCACTCTCGCAGAAGCGCGAGCTAGGCTGTGAGTGCAGCCGGAAGAAACGTACATCTTTCACCCTTAACACAGCTAGGTATGGGACGGAGCACTGAGGCCCGCCTCAGGTACTTCACGACCTAGGCAGTGGATGCACTGCAGGGGACCCTGTGTCCGAAAGTGTCTCCGAGGAAAGGCCCTGTTCCTCCCGCTGTTTCCTTGAGGTAGTCAGAAAACTACTGAGGATAACTGTCTGAGCTCACGTTTGAAACAGGGCGACCCTGCCCAAACGTAATTTCCCCCCCCCGGGTGGATGAGATGCGGCGAGAAGGGTGCCTGAGGCACACTCCTGGGGCCCGTCTTTTCTTTGCTCCAGAAGGCCTCAGGGAAAAAGTGCGAGTTTACTCGCATCAGGCTCGCTGGTCTCAGTTCCTTGCTGGGAGCGTCTCCAAGAGCATTCCGGAGATTACCGGCGACAGAAAGGTGAGCCGTGGCCTCGAGTCAAAGTCCAGCGTTTTCCAGTAGTAAAGTGAAGCGTGCCGCCCTAGTGAGGAAGCAGGCGGTAAAGGAGAGCGTCAACTCTGTAAGGTATCGCAGGACTCATTGCGCACTCACGTTCGTTGTAAGTTTTGGGAGAGGGCACTGTGTGCCGCCCAGCTCTTGTGTGGCGTTGGAGCCGCCGGAGTGGAAACGTCCGTTTGCTTTAACTGCACGGATGTGCCAGCAGTAAAGGCACAGTGCTGCCCTCTTCGCTCGACACCTCCCGTTTGTTCAGCCTGCAAACGGCCTCAGGAACGCAGTTCTGAGCAGCCTTACATTCCATGCTGGTGTGCCCCAGGGAGCGATTTGGGCTCTTCTGAGAAACACCACTGTGCGTCCCCAGTGAAACCAGGGGACGCCTCAAGGACGACTCCCTTCGGCACCTGGAAGCTAGTTGTTTACGTCCAGCCTGAAAAAGAAAACGCTGGACGGCTGTCCCCGGGACAATGCTGGACGTTCGGGACCACCCCGAGTCACCAAGTACCAAACTTGGCACAGCGTGGGGAACGCTCTCCTGCACGTACGGCACCCCCCACCGGGAAACCTTTCTTACCAGAAGGGGGCCCTCGTTCCCTTGTACTAGATAGCTAGACAGAACGTTCAGATAAACATGCTGTGTCATCAAGCCTGAAAGTGGGACACTGATGGCAAAGTACGCCTTCTGCCCGTGTGCGAGCGACTTGTTTCGGCCTTCCAAGCTGCCTGAGCAGCGCTTGCGGCCCGACGTCTCTCCACCGCAGGGTAGTCGCTGTGGGCGAGCAAGGCTGCCTTCTCTCAAAGCCCATCCTGTGCTGGCAAATGCCTTTCTAGGGACTCATACCACTGCACTGCAGAGTCAGCTCCGGCCAAATGAAAGGTGACCTGAGGCCCCAAGGCAAGGGCTAGTGTTTCACGTCAGCAGAGCTGGGGGTGCAGGGGTGCCATGAATCCATGCGCCACGCTGGATGGCCTGAACTCCCCGATGCCTCCGGGGACACAGAGCAGAGGCGGCCGTGCACCACTTTGGCATGGTGACTGCTCTGTGCCGGAGGAGCGGCCGGTCGCTTCTGAGGAACCTCAGGGGGAAAGGAGGCCCGTGGGAGCCACTCTTCACATTCCTAGCAAGGGCCACGCGTTGCTTGCTGGGGGCCGAGGTAGAGTGTCCCAGTCATAACAGAGACGCGTGGGAGCAGCGCTGGGCAGCCTCCCTGCAAGTCGATCGGCCTCACTGACTGAAACGGACCTGTGCTTCAGAAACACCCCGTGCTGACGACTCAGTCCAGGGAAACGCTCAGGACGGCACTCTCGCAGAAGCGCGAGCTAGGCTGTGAGTGCAGCCGGAAGAAACGTACATCTTTCACCCTTAACACAGCTAGGTATGGGACGGAGCACTGAGGCCCGCCTCAGGTACTTCACGACCTAGGCAGTGGATGCACTGCAGGGGACCCTGTGTCCGAAAGTGTCTCCGAGGAAAGGCCCTGTTCCTCCCGCTGTTTCCTTGAGGTAGTCAGAAAACTACTGAGGATAACTGTCTGAGCTCACGTTTGAAACAGGGCGACCCTGCCCAAACGTAATTTCCCCCCCCCCGGGTGGATGAGATGCGGCGAGAAGGGTGCCTGAGGCACACTCCTGGGGCCCGTCTTTTCTTTGCTCCAGAAGGCCTCAGGGAAAAAGTGCGAGTTTACTCGCATCAGGCTCGCTGGTCTCAGTTCCTTGCTGGGAGCGTCTCCAAGAGCATTCCGGAGATTACCGGCGACAGAAAGGTGAGCCGTGGCCTCGAGTCAAAGTCCAGCGTTTTCCAGTAGTAAAGTGAAGCGTGCCGCCCTAGTGAGGAAGCAGGCGGTAAAGGAGAGCGTCAACTCTGTAAGGTATCGCAGGACTCATTGCGCACTCACGTTCGTTGTAAGTTTTGGGAGAGGGCACTGTGTGCCGCCCAGCTCTTGTGTGGCGTTGGAGCCGCCGGAGTGGAAACGTCCGTTTGCTTTAACTGCACGGATGTGCCAGCAGTAAAGGCACAGTGCTGCCCTCTTCGCTCGACACCTCCCGTTTGTTCAGCCTGCAAACGGCCTCAGGAACGCAGTTCTGAGCAGCCTTACATTCCATGCTGGTGTGCCCCAGGGAGCGATTTGGGCTCTTCTGAGAAACACCACTGTGCGTCCCCAGTGAAACCAGGGGACGCCTCAAGGACGACTCCCTTCGGCACCTGGAAGCTAGTTGTTTACGTCCAGCCTGAAAAAGAAAACGCTGGACGGCTGTCCCCGGGACAATGCTGGACGTTCGGGACCACCCCGAGTCACCAAGTACCAAACTTGGCACAGCGTGGGGAACGCTCTCCTGCACGTACGGCACCCCCCACCGGGAAACCTTTCTTACCAGAAGGGGGCCCTCGTTCCCTTGTACTAGATAGCTAGACAGAACGTTCAGATAAACATGCTGTGTCATCAAGCCTGAAAGTGGGACACTGATGGCAAAGTACGCCTTCTGCCCGTGTGCGAGCGACTTGTTTCGGCCTTCCAAGCTGCCTGAGCAGCGCTTGCGGCCCGACGTCTCTCCACCGCAGGGTAGTCGCTGTGGGCGAGCAAGGCTGCCTTCTCTCAAAGCCCATCCTGTGCTGGCAAATGCCTTTCTAGGGACTCACACCACTGCACTGCAGAGTCAGCTCCGGCCAAATGAAAGGTGACCTGAGGCCCCAAAGGCAAGGGCTAGTGTTTCACGTCAGCAGAGCTGGGGGTGCAGGGGTGCCATGAATCCATGCGCCACGCTGGATGGCCTGAACTCCCCGATGCCTCCGGGGACACAGAGCAGAGGCGGCCGTGCACCACTTTGGCATGGTGACTGCTCTGTGCCGGAGGAGCGGCCGGTCGCTTCTGAGGAACCTCAGGGGGAAAGGAGGCCCGTGGGAGCCACTCTTCACATTCCTAGCAAGGGCCACGCGTTGCTTGCTGGGGGCCGAGGTAGAGTGTCCCAGTCATAACAGAGACGCGTGGGAGCAGCGCTGGGCAGCCTCCCTGCAAGTCGATCGGCCTCACTGACTGAAACGGACCTGTGCTTCAGAAACACCCCGTGCTGACGACTCAGTCCAGGGAAACGCTCAGGACGGCACTCTCGCAGAAGCGCGAGCTAGGCTGTGAGTGCAGCCGGAAGAAACGTACATCTTTCACCCTTAACACAGCTAGGTATGGGACGGAGCACTGAGGCCCGCCTCAGGTACTTCACGACCTAGGCAGTGGATGCACTGCAGGGGACCCTGTGTCCGAAAGTGTCTCCGAGGAAAGGCCCTGTTCCTCCCGCTGTTTCCTTGAGGTAGTCAGAAAACTACTGAGGATAACTGTCTGAGCTCACGTTTGAAACAGGGCGACCCTGCCCAAACGTAATTTCCCCCCCCCCGGGTGGATGAGATGCGGCGAGAAGGGTGCCTGAGGCACACTCCTGGGGCCCGTCTTTTCTTTGCTCCAGAAGGCCTCAGGGAAAAAGTGCGAGTTTACTCGCATCAGGCTCGCTGGTCTCAGTTCCTTGCTGGGAGCGTCTCCAAGAGCATTCCGGAGATTACCGGCGACAGAAAGGTGAGCCGTGGCCTCGAGTCAAAGTCCAGCGTTTTCCAGTAGTAAAGTGAAGCGTGCCGCCCTAGTGAGGAAGCAGGCGGTAAAGGAGAGCGTCAACTCTGTAAGGTATCGCAGGACTCATTGCGCACTCACGTTCGTTGTAAGTTTTGGGAGAGGGCACTGTGTGCCGCCCAGCTCTTGTGTGGCGTTGGAGCCGCCGGAGTGGAAACGTCCGTTTGCTTTAACTGCACGGATGTGCCAGCAGTAAAGGCACAGTGCTGCCCTCTTCGCTCGACACCTCCCGTTTGTTCAGCCTGCAAACGGCCTCAGGAACGCAGTTCTGAGCAGCCTTACATTCCATGCTGGTGTGCCCCAGGGAGCGATTTGGGCTCTTCTGAGAAACACCACTGTGCGTCCCCAGTGAAACCAGGGGACGCCTCAAGGACGACTCCCTTCGGCACCTGGAAGCTAGTTGTTTACGTCCAGCCTGAAAAAGAAAACGCTGGACGGCTGTCCCCGGGACAATGCTGGACGTTCGGGACCACCCCGAGTCACCAAGTACCAAACTTGGCACAGCGTGGGGAACGCTCTCCTGCACGTACGGCACCCCCCACCGGGAAACCTTTCTTACCAGAAGGGGGCCCTCGTTCCCTTGTACTAGATAGCTAGACAGAACGTTCAGATAAACATGCTGTGTCATCAAGCCTGAAAGTGGGACACTGATGGCAAAGTACGCCTTCTGCCCGTGTGCGAGCGACTTGTTTCGGCCTTCCAAGCTGCCTGAGCAGCGCTTGCGGCCCGACGTCTCTCCACCGCAGGGTAGTCGCTGTGGGCGAGCAAGGCTGCCTTCTCTCAAAGCCCATCCTGTGCTGGCAAATGCCTTTCTAGGGACTCACACCACTGCACTGCAGAGTCAGCTCCGGCCAAATGAAAGGTGACCTGAGGCCCCAAAGGCAAGGGCTAGTGTTTCACGTCAGCAGAGCTGGGGGTGCAGGGGTGCCATGAATCCATGCGCCACGCTGGATGGCCTGAACTCCCCGATGCCTCCGGGGACACAGAGCAGAGGCGGCCGTGCACCACTTTGGCATGGTGACTGCTCTGTGCCGGAGGAGCGGCCGGTCGCTTCTGAGGAACCTCAGGGGGAAAGGAGGCCCGTGGGAGCCACTCTTCACATTCCTAGCAAGGGCCACGCGTTGCTTGCTGGGGGCCGAGGTAGAGTGTCCCAGTCATAACAGAGACGCGTGGGAGCAGCGCTGGGCAGCCTCCCTGCAAGTCGATCGGCCTCACTGACTGAAACGGACCTGTGCTTCAGAAACACCCCGTGCTGACGACTCAGTCCAGGGAAACGCTCAGGACGGCACTCTCGCAGAAGCGCGAGCTAGGCTGTGAGTGCAGCCGGAAGAAACGTACATCTTTCACCCTTAACACAGCTAGGTATGGGACGGAGCACTGAGGCCCGCCTCAGGTACTTCACGACCTAGGCAGTGGATGCACTGCAGGGGACCCTGTGTCCGAAAGTGTCTCCGAGGAAAGGCCCTGTTCCTCCCGCTGTTTCCTTGAGGTAGTCAGAAAACTACTGAGGATAACTGTCTGAGCTCACGTTTGAAACAGGGCGACCCTGCCCAAACGTAATTTCCCCCCCCCCGGGTGGATGAGATGCGGCGAGAAGGGTGCCTGAGGCACACTCCTGGGGCCCGTCTTTTCTTTGCTCCAGAAGGCCTCAGGGAAAAAGTGCGAGTTTACTCGCATCAGGCTCGCTGGTCTCAGTTCCTTGCTGGGAGCGTCTCCAAGAGCATTCCGGAGATTACCGGCGACAGAAAGGTGAGCCGTGGCCTCGAGTCAAAGTCCAGCGTTTTCCAGTAGTAAAGTGAAGCGTGCCGCCCTAGTGAGGAAGCAGGCGGTAAAGGAGAGCGTCAACTCTGTAAGGTATCGCAGGACTCATTGCGCACTCACGTTCGTTGTAAGTTTTGGGAGAGGGCACTGTGTGCCGCCCAGCTCTTGTGTGGCGTTGGAGCCGCCGGAGTGGAAACGTCCGTTTGCTTTAACTGCACGGATGTGCCAGCAGTAAAGGCACAGTGCTGCCCTCTTCGCTCGACACCTCCCGTTTGTTCAGCCTGCAAACGGCCTCAGGAACGCAGTTCTGAGCAGCCTTACATTCCATGCTGGTGTGCCCCAGGGAGCGATTTGGGCTCTTCTGAGAAACACCACTGTGCGTCCCCAGTGAAACCAGGGGACGCCTCAAGGACGACTCCCTTCGGCACCTGGAAGCTAGTTGTTTACGTCCAGCCTGAAAAAGAAAACGCTGGACGGCTGTCCCCGGGACAATGCTGGACGTTCGGGACCACCCCGAGTCACCAAGTACCAAACTTGGCACAGCGTGGGGAACGCTCTCCTGCACGTACGGCACCCCCCACCGGGAAACCTTTCTTACCAGAAGGGGGCCCTCGTTCCCTTGTACTAGATAGCTAGACAGAACGTTCAGATAAACATGCTGTGTCATCAAGCCTGAAAGTGGGACACTGATGGCAAAGTACGCCTTCTGCCCGTGTGCGAGCGACTTGTTTCGGCCTTCCAAGCTGCCTGAGCAGCGCTTGCGGCCCGACGTCTCTCCACCGCAGGGTAGTCGCTGTGGGCGAGCAAGGCTGCCTTCTCTCAAAGCCCATCCTGTGCTGGCAAATGCCTTTCTAGGGACTCACACCACTGCACTGCAGAGTCAGCTCCGGCCAAATGAAAGGTGACCTGAGGCCCCAAAGGCAAGGGCTAGTGTTTCACGTCAGCAGAGCTGGGGGTGCAGGGGTGCCATGAATCCATGCGCCACGCTGGATGGCCTGAACTCCCCGATGCCTCCGGGGACACAGAGCAGAGGCGGCCGTGCACCACTTTGGCATGGTGACTGCTCTGTGCCGGAGGAGCGGCCGGTCGCTTCTGAGGAACCTCAGGGGGAAAGGAGGCCCGTGGGAGCCACTCTTCACATTCCTAGCAAGGGCCACGCGTTGCTTGCTGGGGGCCGAGGTAGAGTGTCCCAGTCATAACAGAGACGCGTGGGAGCAGCGCTGGGCAGCCTCCCTGCAAGTCGATCGGCCTCACTGACTGAAACGGACCTGTGCTTCAGAAACACCCCGTGCTGACGACTCAGTCCAGGGAAACGCTCAGGACGGCACTCTCGCAGAAGCGCGAGCTAGGCTGTGAGTGCAGCCGGAAGAAACGTACATCTTTCACCCTTAACACAGCTAGGTATGGGACGGAGCACTGAGGCCCGCCTCAGGTACTTCACGACCTAGGCAGTGGATGCACTGCAGGGGACCCTGTGTCCGAAAGTGTCTCCGAGGAAAGGCCCTGTTCCTCCCGCTGTTTCCTTGAGGTAGTCAGAAAACTACTGAGGATAACTGTCTGAGCTCACGTTTGAAACAGGGCGACCCTGCCCAAACGTAATTTCCCCCCCCGGGTGGATGAGATGCGGCGAGAAGGGTGCCTGAGGCACACTCCTGGGGCCCGTCTTTTCTTTGCTCCAGAAGGCCTCAGGGAAAAAGTGCGAGTTTACTCGCATCAGGCTCGCTGGTCTCAGTTCCTTGCTGGGAGCGTCTCCAAGAGCATTCCGGAGATTACCGGCGACAGAAAGGTGAGCCGTGGCCTCGAGTCAAAGTCCAGCGTTTTCCAGTAGTAAAGTGAAGCGTGCCGCCCTAGTGAGGAAGCAGGCGGTAAAGGAGAGCGTCAACTCTGTAAGGTATCGCAGGACTCATTGCGCACTCACGTTCGTTGTAAGTTTTGGGAGAGGGCACTGTGTGCCGCCCAGCTCTTGTGTGGCGTTGGAGCCGCCGGAGTGGAAACGTCCGTTTGCTTTAACTGCACGGATGTGCCAGCAGTAAAGGCACAGTGCTGCCCTCTTCGCTCGACACCTCCCGTTTGTTCAGCCTGCAAACGGCCTCAGGAACGCAGTTCTGAGCAGCCTTACATTCCATGCTGGTGTGCCCCAGGGAGCGATTTGGGCTCTTCTGAGAAACACCACTGTGCGTCCCCAGTGAAACCAGGGGACGCCTCAAGGACGACTCCCTTCGGCACCTGGAAGCTAGTTGTTTACGTCCAGCCTGAAAAAGAAAACGCTGGACGGCTGTCCCCGGGACAATGCTGGACGTTCGGGACCACCCCGAGTCACCAAGTACCAAACTTGGCACAGCGTGGGGAACGCTCTCCTGCACGTACGGCACCCCCCACCGGGAAACCTTTCTTACCAGAAGGGGGCCCTCGTTCCCTTGTACTAGATAGCTAGACAGAACGTTCAGATAAACATGCTGTGTCATCAAGCCTGAAAGTGGGACACTGATGGCAAAGTACGCCTTCTGCCCGTGTGCGAGCGACTTGTTTCGGCCTTCCAAGCTGCCTGAGCAGCGCTTGCGGCCCGACGTCTCTCCACCGCAGGGTAGTCGCTGTGGGCGAGCAAGGCTGCCTTCTCTCAAAGCCCATCCTGTGCTGGCAAATGCCTTTCTAGGGACTCATACCACTGCACTGCAGAGTCAGCTCCGGCCAAATGAAAGGTGACCTGAGGCCCCAAGGCAAGGGCTAGTGTTTCACGTCAGCAGAGCTGGGGGTGCAGGGGTGCCATGAATCCATGCGCCACGCTGGGTGGCCTGAACTCCCCGATGCCTCCGGGGACACAGAGCAGAGGCGGCCGTGCACCACTTTGGCATGGTGACTGCTCTGTGCCGGAGGAGCGGCCGGTCGCTTCTGAGGAACCTCAGGGGGAAAGGAGGCCCGTGGGAGCCACTCTTCACATTCCTAGCAAGGGCCACGCGTTGCTTGCTGGGGGCCGAGGTAGAGTGTCCCAGTCATAACAGAGACGCGTGGGAGCAGCGCTGGGCAGCCTCCCTGCAAGTCGATCGGCCTCACTGACTGAAACGGACCTGTGCTTCAGAAACACCCCGTGCTGACGACTCAGTCCAGGGAAACGCTCAGGACGGCACTCTCGCAGAAGCGCGAGCTAGGCTGTGAGTGCAGCCGGAAGAAACGTACATCTTTCACCCTTAACACAGCTAGGTATGGGACGGAGCACTGAGGCCCGCCTCAGGTACTTCACGACCTAGGCAGTGGATGCACTGCAGGGGACCCTGTGTCCGAAAGTGTCTCCGAGGAAAGGCCCTGTTCCTCCCGCTGTTTCCTTGAGGTAGTCAGAAAACTACTGAGGATAACTGTCTGAGCTCACGTTTGAAACAGGGCGACCCTGCCCAAACGTAATTTCCCCCCCCGGGTGGATGAGATGCGGCGAGAAGGGTGCCTGAGGCACACTCCTGGGGCCCGTCTTTTCTTTGCTCCAGAAGGCCTCAGGGAAAAAGTGCGAGTTTACTCGCATCAGGCTCGCTGGTCTCAGTTCCTTGCTGGGAGCGTCTCCAAGAGCATTCCGGAGATTACCGGCGACAGAAAGGTGAGCCGTGGCCTCGAGTCAAAGTCCAGCGTTTTCCAGTAGTAAAGTGAAGCGTGCCGCCCTAGTGAGGAAGCAGGCGGTAAAGGAGAGCGTCAACTCTGTAAGGTATCGCAGGACTCATTGCGCACTCACGTTCGTTGTAAGTTTTGGGAGAGGGCACTGTGTGCCGCCCAGCTCTTGTGTGGCGTTGGAGCCGCCGGAGTGGAAACGTCCGTTTGCTTTAACTGCACGGATGTGCCAGCAGTAAAGGCACAGTGCTGCCCTCTTCGCTCGACACCTCCCGTTTGTTCAGCCTGCAAACGGCCTCAGGAACGCAGTTCTGAGCAGCCTTACATTCCATGCTGGTGTGCCCCAGGGAGCGATTTGGGCTCTTCTGAGAAACACCACTGTGCGTCCCCAGTGAAACCAGGGGACGCCTCAAGGACGACTCCCTTCGGCACCTGGAAGCTAGTTGTTTACGTCCAGCCTGAAAAAGAAAACGCTGGACGGCTGTCCCCGGGACAATGCTGGACGTTCGGGACCACCCCGAGTCACCAAGTACCAAACTTGGCACAGCGTGGGGAACGCTCTCCTGCACGTACGGCACCCCCCACCGGGAAACCTTTCTTACCAGAAGGGGGCCCTCGTTCCCTTGTACTAGATAGCTAGACAGAACGTTCAGATAAACATGCTGTGTCATCAAGCCTGAAAGTGGGACACTGATGGCAAAGTACGCCTTCTGCCCGTGTGCGAGCGACTTGTTTCGGCCTTCCAAGCTGCCTGAGCAGCGCTTGCGGCCCGACGTCTCTCCACCGCAGGGTAGTCGCTGTGGGCGAGCAAGGCTGCCTTCTCTCAAAGCCCATCCTGTGCTGGCAAATGCCTTTCTAGGGACTCATACCACTGCACTGCAGAGTCAGCTCCGGCCAAATGAAAGGTGACCTGAGGCCCCAAGGCAAGGGCTAGTGTTTCACGTCAGCAGAGCTGGGGGTGCAGGGGTGCCATGAATCCATGCGCCACGCTGGATGGCCTGAACTCCCCGATGCCTCCGGGGACACAGAGCAGAGGCGGCCGTGCACCACTTTGGCATGGTGACTGCTCTGTGCCGGAGGAGCGGCCGGTCGCTTCTGAGGAACCTCAGGGGGAAAGGAGGCCCGTGGGAGCCACTCTTCACATTCCTAGCAAGGGCCACGCGTTGCTTGCTGGGGGCCGAGGTAGAGTGTCCCAGTCATAACAGAGACGCGTGGGAGCAGCGCTGGGCAGCCTCCCTGCAAGTCGATCGGCCTCACTGACTGAAACGGACCTGTGCTTCAGAAACACCCCGTGCTGACGACTCAGTCCAGGGAAACGCTCAGGACGGCACTCTCGCAGAAGCGCGAGCTAGGCTGTGAGTGCAGCCGGAAGAAACGTACATCTTTCACCCTTAACACAGCTAGGTATGGGACGGAGCACTGAGGCCCGCCTCAGGTACTTCACGACCTAGGCAGTGGATGCACTGCAGGGGACCCTGTGTCCGAAAGTGTCTCCGAGGAAAGGCCCTGTTCCTCCCGCTGTTTCCTTGAGGTAGTCAGAAAACTACTGAGGATAACTGTCTGAGCTCACGTTTGAAACAGGGCGACCCTGCCCAAACGTAATTTCCCCCCCCGGGTGGATGAGATGCGGCGAGAAGGGTGCCTGAGGCACACTCCTGGGGCCCGTCTTTTCTTTGCTCCAGAAGGCCTCAGGGAAAAAGTGCGAGTTTACTCGCATCAGGCTCGCTGGTCTCAGTTCCTTGCTGGGAGCGTCTCCAAGAGCACTCCGGAGATTACCGGCGACAGAAAGGTGAGCCGTGGCCTCGAGTCAAAGTCCAGCGTTTTCCAGTAGTAAAGTGAAGCGTGCCGCCCTAGTGAGGAAGCAGGCGGTAAAGGAGAGCGTCAACTCTGTAAGGTATCGCAGGACTCATTGCGCACTCACGTTCGTTGTAAGTTTTGGGAGAGGGCACTGTGTGCCGCCCAGCTCTTGTGTGGCGTTGGAGCCGCCGGAGTGGAAACGTCCGTTTGCTTTAACTGCACGGATGTGCCAGCAGTAAAGGCACAGTGCTGCCCTCATCGCTCGACACCTCCCGTTTGTTCAGCCTGCAAACGGCCTCAGGAACGCAGTTCTGAGCAGCCTTACATTCCATGCTGGTGTGCCCCAGGGAGCGATTTGGGCTCTTCTGAGAAACACCACTGTGCGTCCCCAGTGAAACCAGGGGACGCCTCAAGGACGACTCCCTTCGGCACCTGGAAGCTAGTTGTTTACGTCCAGCCTGAAAAAGAAAACGCTGGACGGCTGTCCCCGGGACAATGCTGGACGTTCGGGACCACCCCGAGTCACCAAGTACCAAACTTGGCACAGCGTGGGGAACGCTCTCCTGCACGTACGGCACCCCCCACCGGGAAACCTTTCTTACCAGAAGGGGGCCCTCGTTCCCTTGTACTAGATAGCTAGACAGAACGTTCAGATAAACATGCTGTGTCATCAAGCCTGAAAGTGGGACACTGATGGCAAAGTACGCCTTCTGCCCGTGTGCGAGCGACTTGTTTCGGCCTTCCAAGCTGCCTGAGCAGCGCTTGCGGCCCGACGTCTCTCCACCGCAGGGTAGTCGCTGTGGGCGAGCAAGGCTGCCTTCTCTCAAAGCCCATCCTGTGCTGGCAAATGCCTTTCTAGGGACTCATACCACTGCACTGCAGAGTCAGCTCCGGCCAAATGAAAGGTGACCTGAGGCCCCAAAGGCAAGGGCTAGTGTTTCACGTCAGCAGAGCTGGGGGTGCAGGGGTGCCATGAATCCATGCGCCACGCTGGATGGCCTGAACTCCCCGATGCCTCCGGGGACACAGAGCAGAGGCGGCCGTGCACCACTTTGGCATGGTGACTGCTCTGTGCCGGAGGAGCGGCCGGTCGCTTCTGAGGAACCTCAGGGGCAAAGGAGGCCCGTGGGAGCCACTCTTCACATTCCTAGCAAGGGCCACGCGTTGCTTGCTGGGGGCCGAGGTAGAGTGTCCCAGTCATAACAGAGACGCGTGGGAGCAGCGCTGGGCAGCCTCCCTGCAAGTCGATCGGCCTCACTGACTGAAACGGACCTGTGCTTCAGAAACACCCCGTGCTGACGACTCAGTCCAGGGAAACGCTCAGGACGGCACTCTCGCAGAAGCGCGAGCTAGGCTGTGAGTGCAGCCGGAAGAAACGTACATCTTTCACCCTTAACACAGCTAGGTATGGGACGGAGCACTGAGGCCCGCCTCAGGTACTTCACGACCTAGGCAGTGGATGCACTGCAGGGGACCCTGTGTCCGAAAGTGTCTCCGAGGAAAGGCCCTGTTCCTCCCGCTGTGTCCTTGAGGTAGTCAGAAAACTACTGAGGATAACTGTCTGAGCTCACGTTTGAAACAGGGCGACCCTGCCCAAACGTAATTTCCCCACCCGGGTGGATGAGATGCGGCGAGAAGGGTGCCTGAGGCACACTCCTGGGGCCCGTCTTTTCTTTGCTCCAGAAGGCCTCAGGGAAAAAGTGCGAGTTTACTCGCATCAGGCTCGCTGGTCTCAGTTCCTTGCTGGGAGCGTCTCCAAGAGCACTCCGGAGATTACCGGCGACAGAAAGGTGAGCCGTGGCCTCGAGTCAAAGTCCAGCGTTTTCCAGTAGTAAAGTGAAGCGTGCCGCCCTAGTGAGGAAGCAGGCGGTAAAGGAGAGCGTCAACTCTGTAAGGTATCGCAGGACTCATTGCGCACTCACGTTCGTTGTAAGTTTTGGGAGAGGGCACTGTGTGCCGCCCAGCTCTTGTGTGGCGTTGGAGCCGCCGGAGTGGAAACGTCCGTTTGCTTTAACTGCACGGATGTGCCAGCAGTAAAGGCACAGTGCTGCCCTCTTCGCTCGACACCTCCCGTTTGTTCAGCCTGCAAACGGCCTCAGGAACGCAGTTCTGAGCAGCCTTACATTCCATGCTGGTGTGCCCCAGGGAGCGATTTGGGCTCTTCTGAGAAACACCACTGTGCGTCCCCAGTGAAACCAGGGGACGCCTCAAGGACGACTCCCTTCGGCACCTGGAAGCTAGTTGTTTACGTCCAGCCTGAAAAAGAAAACGCTGGACGGCTGTCCCCGGGACAATGCTGGACGTTCGGGACCACCCCGAGTCACCAAGTACCAAACTTGGCACAGCGTGGGGAACGCTCTCCTGCACGTACGGCACCCCCCACCGGGAAACCTTTCTTACCAGAAGGGGGCCCTCGTTCCCTTGTACTAGATAGCTAGACAGAACGTTCAGATAAACATGCTGTGTCATCAAGCCTGAAAGTGGGACACTGATGGCAAAGTACGCCTTCTGCCCGTGTGCGAGCGACTTGTTTCGGCCTTCCAAGCTGCCTGAGCAGCGCTTGCGGCCCGACGTCTCTCCACCGCAGGGTAGTCGCTGTGGGCGAGCAAGGCTGCCTTCTCTCAAAGCCCATCCTGTGCTGGCAAATGCCTTTCTAGGGACTCATACCACTGCACTGCAGAGTCAGCTCCGGCCAAATGAAAGGTGACCTGAGGCCCCAAAGGCAAGGGCTAGTGTTTCACGTCAGCAGAGCTGGGGGTGCAGGGGTGCCATGAATCCATGCGCCACGCTGGATGGCCTGAACTCCCCGATGCCTCCGGGGACACAGAGCAGAGGCGGCCGTGCACCACTTTGGCATGGTGACTGCTCTGTGCCGGAGGAGCGGCCGGTCGCTTCTGAGGAACCTCAGGGGGAAAGGAGGCCCGTGGGAGCCACTCTTCACATTCCTAGCAAGGGCCACGCGTTGCTTGCTGGGGGCCGAGGTAGAGTGTCCCAGTCATAACAGAGACGCGTGGGAGCAGCGCTGGGCAGCCTCCCTGCAAGTCGATCGGCCTCACTGACTGAAACGGACCTGTGCTTCAGAAACACCCCGTGCTGACGACTCAGTCCAGGGAAACGCTCAGGACGGCACTCTCGCAGAAGCGCGAGCTAGGCTGTGAGTGCAGCCGGAAGAAACGTACATCTTTCACCCTTAACACAGCTAGGTATGGGACGGAACACTGAGGCCCGCCTCAGGTACTTCACGACCTAGGCAGTGGATGCACTGCAGGGGACCCTGTGTCCGAAAGTGTCTCCGAGGAAAGGCCCTGTTCCTCCCGCTGTGTCCTTGAGGTAGTCAGAAACTACTGAGGATAACTGTCTGAGCTCACGTTTGAAACAGGGCGACCCTGCCCAAACGTAATTTCCCCCCCGGGTGGATGAGATGCGGCGAGAAGGGTGCCTGAGGCACACTCCTGGGGCCCGTCTTTTCTTTGCTCCAGAAGGCCTCAGGGAAAACGTGCGAGTTTACTCGCATCAGGCTCGCTGGTCTCAGTTCCTTGCTGGGAGCGTCTCCAAGAGCACTCCGGAGATTACCGGCGACAGAAAGGTGAGCCGTGGCCTCGAGTCAAAGTCCAGCGTTTTCCAGTAGTAAAGTGAAGCGTGCCGCCCTAGTGAGGAAGCAGGCGGTAAAGGAGAGCGTCAACTCTGTAAGGTATCGCAGGACTCATTGCGCACTCACGTTCGTTGTAAGTTTTGGGAGAGGGCACTGTGTGCCGCCCAGCTCTTGTGTGGCGTTTGAGCCGCCGGAGTGGAAACGTCCGTTTGCTTTAACTGCACGGATGTGCCAGCAGTAAAGGCACAGTGCTGCCCTCTTCGCTCGACACCTCCCGTTTGTTCAGCCTGCAAACGGCCTCAGGAACGCAGTTCTGAGCAGCCTTACATTCCATGCTGGTGTGCCCCAGGGAGCGATTTGGGCTCTTCTGAGAAACACCACTGTGCGTCCCCAGTGAAACCAGGGGACGCCTCAAGGACGACTCCCTTCGGCACCTGGAAGCTAGTTGTTTACGTCCAGCCTGAAAAAGAAAACGCTGGACGGCTGTCCCCGGGACAATGCTGGACGTTCGGGACCACCCCGAGTCACCAAGTACCAAACTTGGCACAGCGTGGGGAACGCTCTCCTGCACGTACGGCACCCCCCACCGGGAAACCTTTCTTACCAGAAGGGGGCCCTCGTTCCCTTGTACTAGATAGCTAGACAGAACGTTCAGATAAACATGCTGTGTCATCAAGCCTGAAAGTGGGACACTGATGGCAAAGTACGCCTTCTGCCCGTGTGCGAGCGACTTGTTTCGGCCTTCCAAGCTGCCTGAGCAGCGCTTGCGGCCCGACGTCTCTCCACCGCAGGGTAGTCGCTGTGGGCGAGCAAGGCTGCCTTCTCTCAAAGCCCATCCTGTGCTGGCAAATGCCTTTCTAGGGACTCATACCACTGCACTGCAGAGTCAGCTCCGGCCAAATGAAAGGTGACCTGAGGCCCCAAGGCAAGGGCTAGTGTTTCACGTCAGCAGAGCTGGGGGTGCAGGGGTGCCATGAATCCATGCGCCACGCTGGATGGCCTGAACTCCCCGATGCCTCCGGGGACACAGAGCAGAGGCGGCCGTGCACCACTTTGGCATGGTGACTGCTCTGTGCCGGAGGAGCGGCCGGTCGCTTCTGAGGAACCTCAGGGGGAAAGGAGGCCCGTGGGAGCCACTCTTCACATTCCTAGCAAGGGCCACGCGTTGCTTGCTGGGGGCCGAGGTAGAGTGTCCCAGTCATAACAGAGACGCGTGGGAGCAGCGCTGGGCAGCCTCCCTGCAAGTCGATCGGCCTCACTGACTGAAACGGACCTGTGCTTCAGAAACACCCCGTGCTGACGACTCAGTCCAGGGAAACGCTCAGGACGGCACTCTCGCAGAAGCGCGAGCTAGGCTGTGAGTGCAGCCGGAAGAAACGTACATCTTTCACCCTTAACACAGCTAGGTATGGGACGGAGCACTGAGGCCCGCCTCAGGTACTTCACGACCTAGGCAGTGGATGCACTGCAGGGGACCCTGTGTCCGAAAGTGTCTCCGAGGAAAGGCCCTGTTCCTCCCGCTGTGTCCTTGAGGTAGTCAGAAACTACTGAGGATAACTGTCTGAGCTCACGTTTGAAACAGGGCGACCCTGCCCAAACGTAATTTCCCCCCCGGGTGGATGAGATGCGGCGAGAAGGGTGCCTGAGGCACACTCCTGGGGCCCGTCTTTTCTTTGCTCCAGAAGGCCTCAGGGAAAACGTGCGAGTTTACTCGCATCAGGCTCGCTGGTCTCAGTTCCTTGCTGGGAGCGTCTCCAAGAGCACTCCGGAGATTACCGGCGACAGAAAGGTGAGCCGTGGCCTCGACTCAAAGTCCAGCGTTTTCCAGTAGTAAAGTGAAGCGTGCCGCCCTAGTGAGGAAGCAGGCGGTAAAGGAGAGCGTCAACTCTGTAAGGTATCGCAGGACTCATTGCGCACTCACGTTCGTTGTAAGTTTTGGGAGAGGGCACTGTGTGCCGCCCAGCTCTTGTGTGGCGTTTGAGCCGCCGGAGTGGAAACGTCCGTTTGCTTTAACTGCACGGATGTGCCAGCAGTAAAGGCACAGTGCTGCCCTCTTCGCTCGACACCTCCCGTTTGTTCAGCCTGCAAACGGCCTCAGGAACGCAGTTCTGAGCAGCCTTACATTCCATGCTGGTGTGCCCCAGGGAGCGATTTGGGCTCTTCTGAGAAACACCACTGTGCGTCCCCAGTGAAACCAGGGGACGCCTCAAGGACGACTCCCTTCGGCACCTGGAAGCTAGTTGTTTACGTCCAGCCTGAAAAAGAAAACGCTGGACGGCTGTCCCCGGGACAATGCTGGACGTTCGGGACCACCCCGAGTCACCAAGTACCAAACTTGGCACAGCGTGGGGAACGCTCTCCTGCACGTACGGCACCCCCCACCGGGAAACCTTTCTTACCAGAAGGGGGCCCTCGTTCCCTTGTACTAGATAGCTAGACAGAACGTTCAGATAAACATGCTGTGTCATCAAGCCTGAAAGTGGGACACTGATGGCAAAGTACGCCTTCTGCCCGTGTGCGAGCGACTTGTTTCGGCCTTCCAAGCTGCCTGAGCAGCGCTTGCGGCCCGACGTCTCTCCACCGCAGGGTAGTCGCTGTGGGCGAGCAAGGCTGCCTTCTCTCAAAGCCCATCCTGTGCTGGCAAATGCCTTTCTAGGGACTCATACCACTGCACTGCAGAGTCAGCTCCGGCCAAATGAAAGGTGACCTGAGGCCCCAAAGGCAAGGGCTAGTGTTTCACGTCAGCAGAGCTGGGGGTGCAGGGGTGCCATGAATCCATGCGCCACGCTGGATGGCCTGAACTCCCCGATGCCTCCGGGGACACAGAGCAGAGGCGGCCGTGCACCACTTTGGCATGGTGACTGCTCTGTGCCGGAGGAGCGGCCGGTCGCTTCTGAGGAACCTCAGGGGGAAAGGAGGCCCGTGGGAGCCACTCTTCACATTCCTAGCAAGGGCCACGCGTTGCTTGCTGGGGGCCGAGGTAGAGTGTCCCAGTCATAACAGAGACGCGTGGGAGCAGCGCTGGGCAGCCTCCCTGCAAGTCGATCGGCCTCACTGACTGAAACGGACCTGTGCTTCAGAAACACCCCGTGCTGACGACTCAGTCCAGGGAAACGCTCAGGACGGCACTCTCGCAGAAGCGCGAGCTAGGCTGTGAGTGCAGCCGGAAGAAACGTACATCTTTCACCCTTAACACAGCTAGGTATGGGACGGAGCACTGAGGCCCGCCTCAGGTACTTCACGACCTAGGCAGTGGATGCACTGCAGGGGACCCTGTGTCCGAAAGTGTCTCCGAGGAAAGGCCCTGTTCCTCCCGCTGTTTCCTTGAGGTAGTCAGAAAACTACTGAGGATAACTGTCTGAGCTCACGTTTGAAACAGGGCGACCCTGCCCAAACGTAATTTCCCCCCCCGGGTGGATGAGATGCGGCGAGAAGGGTGCCTGAGGCACACTCCTGGGGCCCGTCTTTTCTTTGCTCCAGAAGGCCTCAGGGAAAAAGTGCGAGTTTACTCGCATCAGGCTCGCTGGTCTCAGTTCCTTGCTGGGAGCGTCTCCAAGAGCACTCCGGAGATTACCGGCGACAGAAAGGTGAGCCGTGGCCTCGAGTCAAAGTCCAGCGTTTTCCAGTAGTAAAGTGAAGCGTGCCGCCCTAGTGAGGAAGCAGGCGGTAAAGGAGAGCGTCAACTCTGTAAGGTATCGCAGGACTCATTGCGCACTCACGTTCGTTGTAAGTTTTGGGAGAGGGCACTGTGTGCCGCCCAGCTCTTGTGTGGCGTTTGAGCCGCCGGAGTGGAAACGTCCGTTTGCTTTAACTGCACGGATGTGCCAGCAGTAAAGGCACAGTGCTGCCCTCTTCGCTCGACACCTCCCGTTTGTTCAGCCTGCAAACGGCCTCAGGAACGCAGTTCTGAGCAGCCTTACATTCCATGCTGGTGTGCCCCAGGGAGCGATTTGGGCTCTTCTGAGAAACACCACTGTGCGTCCCCAGTGAAACCAGGGGACGCCTCAAGGACGACTCCCTTCGGCACCTGGAAGCTAGTTGTTTACGTCCAGCCTGAAAAAGAAAACGCTGGACGGCTGTCCCCGGGACAATGCTGGACGTTCGGGACCACCCCGAGTCACCAAGTACCAAACTTGGCACAGCGTGGGGAACGCTCTCCTGCACGTACGGCACCCCCCACCGGGAAACCTTTCTTACCAGAAGGGGGCCCTCGTTCCCTTGTACTAGATAGCTAGACAGAACGTTCAGATAAACATGCTGTGTCATCAAGCCTGAAAGTGGGACACTGATGGCAAAGTACGCCTTCTGCCCGTGTGCGAGCGACTTGTTTCGGCCTTCCAAGCTGCCTGAGCAGCGCTTGCGGCCCGACGTCTCTCCACCGCAGGGTAGTCGCTGTGGGCGAGCAAGGCTGCCTTCTCTCAAAGCCCATCCTGTGCTGGCAAATGCCTTTCTAGGGACTCATACCACTGCACTGCAGAGTCAGCTCCGGCCAAATGAAAGGTGACCTGAGGCCCCAAAGGCAAGGGCTAGTGTTTCACGTCAGCAGAGCTGGGGGTGCAGGGGTGCCATGAATCCATGCGCCACGCTGGATGGCCTGAACTCCCCGATGCCTCCGGGGACACAGAGCAGAGGCGGCCGTGCACCACTTTGGCATGGTGACTGCTCTGTGCCGGAGGAGCGGCCGGTCGCTTCTGAGGAACCTCAGGGGGAAAGGAGGCCCGTGGGAGCCACTCTTCACATTCCTAGCAAGGGCCACGCGTTGCTTGCTGGGGGCCGAGGTAGAGTGTCCCAGTCATAACAGAGACGCGTGGGAGCAGCGCTGGGCAGCCTCCCTGCAAGTCGATCGGCCTCACTGACTGAAACGGACCTGTGCTTCAGAAACACCCCGTGCTGACGACTCAGTCCAGGGAAACGCTCAGGACGGCACTCTCGCAGAAGCGCGAGCTAGGCTGTGAGTGCAGCCGGAAGAAACGTACATCTTTCACCCTTAACACAGCTAGGTATGGGACGGAGCACTGAGGCCCGCCTCAGGTACTTCACGACCTAGGCAGTGGATGCACTGCAGGGGACCCTGTGTCCGAAAGTGTCTCCGAGGAAAGGCCCTGTTCCTCCCGCTGTTTCCTTGAGGTAGTCAGAAAACTACTGAGGATAACTGTCTGAGCTCACGTTTGAAACAGGGCGACCCTGCCCAAACGTAATTTCCCCCCCCGGGTGGATGAGATGCGGCGAGAAGGGTGCCTGAGGCACACTCCTGGGGCCCGTCTTTTCTTTGCTCCAGAAGGCCTCAGGGAAAAAGTGCGAGTTTACTCGCATCAGGCTCGCTGGTCTCAGTTCCTTGCTGGGAGCGTCTCCAAGAGCATTCCGGAGATTACCGGCGACAGAAAGGTGAGCCGTGGCCTCGAGTCAAAGTCCAGCGTTTTCCAGTAGTAAAGTGAAGCGTGCCGCCCTAGTGAGGAAGCAGGCGGTAAAGGAGAGCGTCAACTCTGTAAGGTATCGCAGGACTCATTGCGCACTCACGTTCGTTGTAAGTTTTGGGAGAGGGCACTGTGTGCCGCCCAGCTCTTGTGTGGCGTTTGAGCCGCCGGAGTGGAAACGTCCGTTTGCTTTAACTGCACGGATGTGCCAGCAGTAAAGGCACAGTGCTGCCCTCATCGCTCGACACCTCCCGTTTGTTCAGCCTGCAAACGGCCTCAGGAACGCAGTTCTGAGCAGCCTTACATTCCATGCTGGTGTGCCCCAGGGAGCGATTTGGGCTCTTCTGAGAAACACCACTGTGCGTCCCCAGTGAAACCAGGGGACGCCTCAAGGACGACTCCCTTCGGCACCTGGAAGCTAGTTGTTTACGTCCAGCCTGAAAAAGAAAACGCTGGACGGCTGTCCCCGGGACAATGCTGGACGTTCGGGACCACCCCGAGTCACCAAGTACCAAACTTGGCACAGCGTGGGGAACGCTCTCCTGCACGTACGGCACCCCCCACCGGGAAACCTTTCTTACCAGAAGGGGGCCCTCGTTCCCTTGTACTAGATAGCTAGACAGAACGTTCAGATAAACATGCTGTGTCATCAAGCCTGAAAGTGGGACACTGATGGCAAAGTACGCCTTCTGCCCGTGTGCGAGCGACTTGTTTCGGCCTTCCAAGCTGCCTGAGCAGCGCTTGCGGCCCGACGTCTCTCCACCGCAGGGTAGTCGCTGTGGGCGAGCAAGGCTGCCTTCTCTCAAAGCCCATCCTGTGCTGGCAAATGCCTTTCTAGGGACTCATACCACTGCACTGCAGAGTCAGCTCCGGCCAAATGAAAGGTGACCTGAGGCCCCAAAGGCAAGGGCTAGTGTTTCACGTCAGCAGAGCTGGGGGTGCAGGGGTGCCATGAATCCATGCGCCACGCTGGATGGCCTGAACTCCCCGATGCCTCCGGGGACACAGAGCAGAGGCGGCCGTGCACCACTTTGGCATGGTGACTGCTCTGTGCCGGAGGAGCGGCCGGTCGCTTCTGAGGAACCTCAGGGGGAAAGGAGGCCCGTGGGAGCCACTCTTCACATTCCTAGCAAGGGCCACGCGTTGCTTGCTGGGGGCCGAGGTAGAGTGTCCCAGTCATAACAGAGACGCGTGGGAGCAGCGCTGGGCAGCCTCCCTGCAAGTCGATCGGCCTCACTGACTGAAACGGACCTGTGCTTCAGAAACACCCCGTGCTGACGACTCAGTCCAGGGAAACGCTCAGGACGGCACTCTCGCAGAAGCGCGAGCTAGGCTGTGAGTGCAGCCGGAAGAAACGTACATCTTTCACCCTTAACACAGCTAGGTATGGGACGGAGCACTGAGGCCCGCCTCAGGTACTTCACGACCTAGGCAGTGGATGCACTGCAGGGGACCCTGTGTCCGAAAGTGTCTCCGAGGAAAGGCCCTGTTCCTCCCGCTGTGTCCTTGAGGTAGTCAGAAACTACTGAGGATAACTGTCTGAGCTCACGTTTGAAACAGGGCGACCCTGCCCAAACGTAATTTCCCCCCCGGGTGGATGAGATGCGGCGAGAAGGGTGCCTGAGGCACACTCCTGGGGCCCGTCTTTTCTTTGCTCCAGAAGGCCTCAGGGAAAACGTGCGAGTTTACTCGCATCAGGCTCGCTGGTCTCAGTTCCTTGCTGGGAGCGTCTCCAAGAGCACTCCGGAGATTACCGGCGACAGAAAGGTGAGCCGTGGCCTCGAGTCAAAGTCCAGCGTTTTCCAGTAGTAAAGTGAAGCGTGCCGCCCTAGTGAGGAAGCAGGCGGTAAAGGAGAGCGTCAACTCTGTAAGGTATCGCAGGACTCATTGCGCACTCACGTTCGTTGTAAGTTTTGGGAGAGGGCACTGTGTGCCGCCCAGCTCTTGTGTGGCGTTTGAGCCGCCGGAGTGGAAACGTCCGTTTGCTTTAACTGCACGGATGTGCCAGCAGTAAAGGCACAGTGCTGCCCTCTTCGCTCGACACCTCCCGTTTGTTCAGCCTGCAAACGGCCTCAGGAACGCAGTTCTGAGCAGCCTTACATTCCATGCTGGTGTGCCCCAGGGAGCGATTTGGGCTCTTCTGAGAAACACCACTGTGCGTCCCCAGTGAAACCAGGGGACGCCTCAAGGACGACTCCCTTCGGCACCTGGAAGCTAGTTGTTTACGTCCAGCCTGAAAAAGAAAACGCTGGACGGCTGTCCCCGGGACAATGCTGGACGTTCGGGACCACCCCGAGTCACCAAGTACCAAACTTGGCACAGCGTGGGGAACGCTCTCCTGCACGTACGGCACCCCCCACCGGGAAACCTTTCTTACCAGAAGGGGGCCCTCGTTCCCTTGTACTAGATAGCTAGACAGAACGTTCAGATAAACATGCTGTGTCATCAAGCCTGAAAGTGGGACACTGATGGCAAAGTACGCCTTCTGCCCGTGTGCGAGCGACTTGTTTCGGCCTTCCAAGCTGCCTGAGCAGCGCTTGCGGCCCGACGTCTCTCCACCGCAGGGTAGTCGCTGTGGGCGAGCAAGGCTGCCTTCTCTCAAAGCCCATCCTGTGCTGGCAAATGCCTTTCTAGGGACTCATACCACTGCACTGCAGAGTCAGCTCCGGCCAAATGAAAGGTGACCTGAGGCCCCAAAGGCAAGGGCTAGTGTTTCACGTCAGCAGAGCTGGGGGTGCAGGGGTGCCATGAATCCATGCGCCACGCTGGATGGCCTGAACTCCCCGATGCCTCCGGGGACACAGAGCAGAGGCGGCCGTGCACCACTTTGGCATGGTGACTGCTCTGTGCCGGAGGAGCGGCCGGTCGCTTCTGAGGAACCTCAGGGGCAAAGGAGGCCCGTGGGAGCCACTCTTCACATTCCTAGCAAGGGCCACGCGTTGCTTGCTGGGGGCCGAGGTAGAGTGTCCCAGTCATAACAGAGACGCGTGGGAGCAGCGCTGGGCAGCCTCCCTGCAAGTCGATCGGCCTCACTGACTGAAACGGACCTGTGCTTCAGAAACACCCCGTGCTGACGACTCAGTCCAGGGAAACGCTCAGGACGGCACTCTCGCAGAAGCGCGAGCTAGGCTGTGAGTGCAGCCGGAAGAAACGTACATCTTTCACCCTTAACACAGCTAGGTATGGGACGGAGCACTGAGGCCCGCCTCAGGTACTTCACGACCTAGGCAGTGGATGCACTGCAGGGGACCCTGTGTCCGAAAGTGTCTCCGAGGAAAGGCCCTGTTCCTCCCGCTGTGTCCTTGAGGTAGTCAGAAAACTACTGAGGATAACTGTCTGAGCTCACGTTTGAAACAGGGCGACCCTGCCCAAACGTAATTTCCCCACCCGGGTGGATGAGATGCGGCGAGAAGGGTGCCTGAGGCACACTCCTGGGGCCCGTCTTTTCTTTGCTCCAGAAGGCCTCAGGGAAAACGTGCGAGTTTACTCGCATCAGGCTCGCTGGTCTCAGTTCCTTGCTGGGAGCGTCTCCAAGAGCACTCCGGAGATTACCGGCGACAGAAAGGTGAGCCGTGGCCTCGAGTCAAAGTCCAGCGTTTTCCAGTAGTAAAGTGAAGCGTGCCGCCCTAGTGAGGAAGCAGGCGGTAAAGGAGAGCGTCAACTCTGTAAGGTATCGCAGGACTCATTGCGCACTCACGTTCGTTGTAAGTTTTGGGAGAGGGCACTGTGTGCCGCCCAGCTCTTGTGTGGCGTTGGAGCCGCCGGAGTGGAAACGTCCGTTTGCTTTAACTGCACGGATGTGCCAGCAGTAAAGGCACAGTGCTGCCCTCTTCGCTCGACACCTCCCGTTTGTTCAGCCTGCAAACGGCCTCAGGAACGCAGTTCTGAGCAGCCTTACATTCCATGCTGGTGTGCCCCAGGGAGCGATTTGGGCTCTTCTGAGAAACACCACTGTGCGTCCCCAGTGAAACCAGGGGACGCCTCAAGGACGACTCCCTTCGGCACCTGGAAGCTAGTTGTTTACGTCCAGCCTGAAAAAGAAAACGCTGGACGGCTGTCCCCGGGACAATGCTGGACGTTCGGGACCACCCCGAGTCACCAAGTACCAAACTTGGCACAGCGTGGGGAACGCTCTCCTGCACGTACGGCACCCCCCACCGGGAAACCTTTCTTACCAGAAGGGGGCCCTCGTTCCCTTGTACTAGATAGCTAGACAGAACGTTCAGATAAACATGCTGTGTCATCAAGCCTGAAAGTGGGACACTGATGGCAAAGTACGCCTTCTGCCCGTGTGCGAGCGACTTGTTTCGGCCTTCCAAGCTGCCTGAGCAGCGCTTGCGGCCCGACGTCTCTCCACCGCAGGGTAGTCGCTGTGGGCGAGCAAGGCTGCCTTCTCTCAAAGCCCATCCTGTGCTGGCAAATGCCTTTCTAGGGACTCATACCACTGCACTGCAGAGTCAGCTCCGGCCAAATGAAAGGTGACCTGAGGCCCCAAAGGCAAGGGCTAGTGTTTCACGTCAGCAGAGCTGGGGGTGCAGGGGTGCCATGAATCCATGCGCCACGCTGGATGGCCTGAACTCCCCGATGCCTCCGGGGACACAGAGCAGAGGCGGCCGTGCACCACTTTGGCATGGTGACTGCTCTGTGCCGGAGGAGCGGCCGGTCGCTTCTGAGGAACCTCAGGGGGAAAGGAGGCCCGTGGGAGCCACTCTTCACATTCCTAGCAAGGGCCACGCGTTGCTTGCTGGGGGCCGAGGTAGAGTGTCCCAGTCATAACAGAGACGCGTGGGAGCAGCGCTGGGCAGCCTCCCTGCAAGTCGATCGGCCTCACTGACTGAAACGGACCTGTGCTTCAGAAACACCCCGTGCTGACGACTCAGTCCAGGGAAACGCTCAGGACGGCACTCTCGCAGAAGCGCGAGCTAGGCTGTGAGTGCAGCCGGAAGAAACGTACATCTTTCACCCTTAACACAGCTAGGTATGGGACGGAGCACTGAGGCCCGCCTCAGGTACTTCACGACCTAGGCAGTGGATGCACTGCAGGGGACCCTGTGTCCGAAAGTGTCTCCGAGGAAAGGCCCTGTTCCTCCCGCTGTGTCCTTGAGGTAGTCAGAAACTACTGAGGATAACTGTCTGAGCTCACGTTTGAAACAGGGCGACCCTGCCCAAACGTAATTTCCCCCCCGGGTGGATGAGATGCGGCGAGAAGGGTGCCTGAGGCACACTCCTGGGGCCCGTCTTTTCTTTGCTCCAGAAGGCCTCAGGGAAAACGTGCGAGTTTACTCGCATCAGGCTCGCTGGTCTCAGTTCCTTGCTGGGAGCGTCTCCAAGAGCACTCCGGAGATTACCGGCGACAGAAAGGTGAGCCGTGGCCTCGAGTCAAAGTCCAGCGTTTTCCAGTAGTAAAGTGAAGCGTGCCGCCCTAGTGAGGAAGCAGGCGGTAAAGGAGAGCGTCAACTCTGTAAGGTATCGCAGGACTCATTGCGCACTCACGTTCGTTGTAAGTTTTGGGAGAGGGCACTGTGTGCCGCCCAGCTCTTGTGTGGCGTTTGAGCCGCCGGAGTGGAAACGTCCGTTTGCTTTAACTGCACGGATGTGCCAGCAGTAAAGGCACAGTGCTGCCCTCTTCGCTCGACACCTCCCGTTTGTTCAGCCTGCAAACGGCCTCAGGAACGCAGTTCTGAGCAGCCTTACATTCCATGCTGGTGTGCCCCAGGGAGCGATTTGGGCTCTTCTGAGAAACACCACTGTGCGTCCCCAGTGAAACCAGGGGACGCCTCAAGGACGACTCCCTTCGGCACCTGGAAGCTAGTTGTTTACGTCCAGCCTGAAAAAGAAAACGCTGGACGGCTGTCCCCGGGACAATGCTGGACGTTCGGGACCACCCCGAGTCACCAAGTACCAAACTTGGCACAGCGTGGGGAACGCTCTCCTGCACGTACGGCACCCCCCACCGGGAAACCTTTCTTACCAGAAGGGGGCCCTCGTTCCCTTGTACTAGATAGCTAGACAGAACGTTCAGATAAACATGCTGTGTCATCAAGCCTGAAAGTGGGACACTGATGGCAAAGTACGCCTTCTGCCCGTGTGCGAGCGACTTGTTTCGGCCTTCCAAGCTGCCTGAGCAGCGCTTGCGGCCCGACGTCTCTCCACCGCAGGGTAGTCGCTGTGGGCGAGCAAGGCTGCCTTCTCTCAAAGCCCATCCTGTGCTGGCAAATGCCTTTCTAGGGACTCATACCACTGCACTGCAGAGTCAGCTCCGGCCAAATGAAAGGTGACCTGAGGCCCCAAAGGCAAGGGCTAGTGTTTCACGTCAGCAGAGCTGGGGGTGCAGGGGTGCCATGAATCCATGCGCCACGCTGGATGGCCTGAACTCCCCGATGCCTCCGGGGACACAGAGCAGAGGCGGCCGTGCACCACTTTGGCATGGTGACTGCTCTGTGCCGGAGGAGCGGCCGGTCGCTTCTGAGGAACCTCAGGGGCAAAGGAGGCCCGTGGGAGCCACTCTTCACATTCCTAGCAAGGGCCACGCGTTGCTTGCTGGGGGCCGAGGTAGAGTGTCCCAGTCATAACAGAGACGCGTGGGAGCAGCGCTGGGCAGCCTCCCTGCAAGTCGATCGGCCTCACTGACTGAAACGGACCTGTGCTTCAGAAACACCCCGTGCTGACGACTCAGTCCAGGGAAACGCTCAGGACGGCACTCTCGCAGAAGCGCGAGCTAGGCTGTGAGTGCAGCCGGAAGAAACGTACATCTTTCACCCTTAACACAGCTAGGTATGGGACGGAGCACTGAGGCCCGCCTCAGGTACTTCACGACCTAGGCAGTGGATGCACTGCAGGGGACCCTGTGTCCGAAAGTGTCTCCGAGGAAAGGCCCTGTTCCTCCCGCTGTGTCCTTGAGGTAGTCAGAAAACTACTGAGGATAACTGTCTGAGCTCACGTTTGAAACAGGGCGACCCTGCCCAAACGTAATTTCCCCCCCCGGGTGGATGAGATGCGGCGAGAAGGGTGCCTGAGGCACACTCCTGGGGCCCGTCTTTTCTTTGCTCCAGAAGGCCTCAGGGAAAAAGTGCGAGTTTACTCGCATCAGGCTCGCTGGTCTCAGTTCCTTGCTGGGAGCGTCTCCAAGAGCACTCCGGAGATTACCGGCGACAGAAAGGTGAGCCGTGGCCTCGAGTCAAAGTCCAGCGTTTTCCAGTAGTAAAGTGAAGCGTGCCGCCCTAGTGAGGAAGCAGGCGGTAAAGGAGAGCGTCAACTCTGTAAGGTATCGCAGGACTCATTGCGCACTCACGTTCGTTGTAAGTTTTGGGAGAGGGCACTGTGTGCCGCCCAGCTCTTGTGTGGCGTTTGAGCCGCCGGAGTGGAAACGTCCGTTTGCTTTAACTGCACGGATGTGCCAGCAGTAAAGGCACAGTGCTGCCCTCTTCGCTCGACACCTCCCGTTTGTTCAGCCTGCAAACGGCCTCAGGAACGCAGTTCTGAGCAGCCTTACATTCCATGCTGGTGTGCCCCAGGGAGCGATTTGGGCTCTTCTGAGAAACACCACTGTGCGTCCCCAGTGAAACCAGGGGACGCCTCAAGGACGACTCCCTTCGGCACCTGGAAGCTAGTTGTTTACGTCCAGCCTGAAAAAGAAAACGCTGGACGGCTGTCCCCGGGACAATGCTGGACGTTCGGGACCACCCCGAGTCACCAAGTACCAAACTTGGCACAGCGTGGGGAACGCTCTCCTGCACGTACGGCACCCCCCACCGGGAAACCTTTCTTACCAGAAGGGGGCCCTCGTTCCCTTGTACTAGATAGCTAGACAGAACGTTCAGATAAACATGCTGTGTCATCAAGCCTGAAAGTGGGACACTGATGGCAAAGTACGCCTTCTGCCCGTGTGCGAGCGACTTGTTTCGGCCTTCCAAGCTGCCTGAGCAGCGCTTGCGGCCCGACGTCTCTCCACCGCAGGGTAGTCGCTGTGGGCGAGCAAGGCTGCCTTCTCTCAAAGCCCATCCTGTGCTGGCAAATGCCTTTCTAGGGACTCATACCACTGCACTGCAGAGTCAGCTCCGGCCAAATGAAAGGTGACCTGAGGCCCCAAAGGCAAGGGCTAGTGTTTCACGTCAGCAGAGCTGGGGGTGCAGGGGTGCCATGAATCCATGCGCCACGCTGGATGGCCTGAACTCCCCGATGCCTCCGGGGACACAGAGCAGAGGCGGCCGTGCACCACTTTGGCATGGTGACTGCTCTGTGCCGGAGGAGCGGCCGGTCGCTTCTGAGGAACCTCAGGGGGAAAGGAGGCCCGTGGGAGCCACTCTTCACATTCCTAGCAAGGGCCACGCGTTGCTTGCTGGGGGCCGAGGTAGAGTGTCCCAGTCATAACAGAGACGCGTGGGAGCAGCGCTGGGCAGCCTCCCTGCAAGTCGATCGGCCTCACTGACTGAAACGGACCTGTGCTTCAGAAACACCCCGTGCTGACGACTCAGTCCAGGGAAACGCTCAGGACGGCACTCTCGCAGAAGCGCGAGCTAGGCTGTGAGTGCAGCCGGAAGAAACGTACATCTTTCACCCTTAACACAGCTAGGTATGGGACGGAGCACTGAGGCCCGCCTCAGGTACTTCACGACCTAGGCAGTGGATGCACTGCAGGGGACCCTGTGTCCGAAAGTGTCTCCGAGGAAAGGCCCTGTTCCTCCCGCTGTTTCCTTGAGGTAGTCAGAAAACTACTGAGGATAACTGTCTGAGCTCACGTTTGAAACAGGGCGACCCTGCCCAAACGTAATTTCCCCCCCCGGGTGGATGAGATGCGGCGAGAAGGGTGCCTGAGGCACACTCCTGGGGCCCGTCTTTTCTTTGCTCCAGAAGGCCTCAGGGAAAAAGTGCGAGTTTACTCGCATCAGGCTCGCTGGTCTCAGTTCCTTGCTGGGAGCGTCTCCAAGAGCACTCCGGAGATTACCGGCGACAGAAAGGTGAGCCGTGGCCTCGAGTCAAAGTCCAGCGTTTTCCAGTAGTAAAGTGAAGCGTGCCGCCCTAGTGAGGAAGCAGGCGGTAAAGGAGAGCGTCAACTCTGTAAGGTATCGCAGGACTCATTGCGCACTCACGTTCGTTGTAAGTTTTGGGAGAGGGCACTGTGTGCCGCCCAGCTCTTGTGTGGCGTTGGAGCCGCCGGAGTGGAAACGTCCGTTTGCTTTAACTGCACGGATGTGCCAGCAGTAAAGGCACAGTGCTGCCCTCATCGCTCGACACCTCCCGTTTGTTCAGCCTGCAAACGGCCTCAGGAACGCAGTTCTGAGCAGCCTTACATTCCATGCTGGTGTGCCCCAGGGAGCGATTTGGGCTCTTCTGAGAAACACCACTGTGCGTCCCCAGTGAAACCAGGGGACGCCTCAAGGACGACTCCCTTCGGCACCTGGAAGCTAGTTGTTTACGTCCAGCCTGAAAAAGAAAACGCTGGACGGCTGTCCCCGGGACAATGCTGGACGTTCGGGACCACCCCGAGTCACCAAGTACCAAACTTGGCACAGCGTGGGGAACGCTCTCCTGCACGTACGGCACCCCCCACCGGGAAACCTTTCTTACCAGAAGGGGGCCCTCGTTCCCTTGTACTAGATAGCTAGACAGAACGTTCAGATAAACATGCTGTGTCATCAAGCCTGAAAGTGGGACACTGATGGCAAAGTACGCCTTCTGCCCGTGTGCGAGCGACTTGTTTCGGCCTTCCAAGCTGCCTGAGCAGCGCTTGCGGCCCGACGTCTCTCCACCGCAGGGTAGTCGCTGTGGGCGAGCAAGGCTGCCTTCTCTCAAAGCCCATCCTGTGCTGGCAAATGCCTTTCTAGGGACTCATACCACTGCACTGCAGAGTCAGCTCCGGCCAAATGAAAGGTGACCTGAGGCCCCAAAGGCAAGGGCTAGTGTTTCACGTCAGCAGAGCTGGGGGTGCAGGGGTGCCATGAATCCATGCGCCACGCTGGATGGCCTGAACTCCCCGATGCCTCCGGGGACACAGAGCAGAGGCGGCCGTGCACCACTTTGGCATGGTGACTGCTCTGTGCCGGAGGAGCGGCCGGTCGCTTCTGAGGAACCTCAGGGGGAAAGGAGGCCCGTGGGAGCCACTCTTCACATTCCTAGCAAGGGCCACGCGTTGCTTGCTGGGGGCCGAGGTAGAGTGTCCCAGTCATAACAGAGACGCGTGGGAGCAGCGCTGGGCAGCCTCCCTGCAAGTCGATCGGCCTCACTGACTGAAACGGACCTGTGCTTCAGAAACACCCCGTGCTGACGACTCAGTCCAGGGAAACGCTCAGGACGGCACTCTCGCAGAAGCGCGAGCTAGGCTGTGAGTGCAGCCGGAAGAAACGTACATCTTTCACCCTTAACACAGCTAGGTATGGGACGGAGCACTGAGGCCCGCCTCAGGTACTTCACGACCTAGGCAGTGGATGCACTGCAGGGGACCCTGTGTCCGAAAGTGTCTCCGAGGAAAGGCCCTGTTCCTCCCGCTGTTTCCTTGAGGTAGTCAGAAAACTACTGAGGATAACTGTCTGAGCTCACGTTTGAAACAGGGCGACCCTGCCCAAACGTAATTTCCCCCCCCGGGTGGATGAGATGCGGCGAGAAGGGTGCCTGAGGCACACTCCTGGGGCCCGTCTTTTCTTTGCTCCAGAAGGCCTCAGGGAAAAAGTGCGAGTTTACTCGCATCAGGCTCGCTGGTCTCAGTTCCTTGCTGGGAGCGTCTCCAAGAGCACTCCGGAGATTACCGGCGACAGAAAGGTGAGCCGTGGCCTCGAGTCAAAGTCCAGCGTTTTCCAGTAGTAAAGTGAAGCGTGCCGCCCTAGTGAGGAAGCAGGCGGTAAAGGAGAGCGTCAACTCTGTAAGGTATCGCAGGACTCATTGCGCACTCACGTTCGTTGTAAGTTTTGGGAGAGGGCACTGTGTGCCGCCCAGCTCTTGTGTGGCGTTGGAGCCGCCGGAGTGGAAACGTCCGTTTGCTTTAACTGCACGGATGTGCCAGCAGTAAAGGCACAGTGCTGCCCTCATCGCTCGACACCTCCCGTTTGTTCAGCCTGCAAACGGCCTCAGGAACGCAGTTCTGAGCAGCCTTACATTCCATGCTGGTGTGCCCCAGGGAGCGATTTGGGCTCTTCTGAGAAACACCACTGTGCGTCCCCAGTGAAACCAGGGGACGCCTCAAGGACGACTCCCTTCGGCACCTGGAAGCTAGTTGTTTACGTCCAGCCTGAAAAAGAAAACGCTGGACGGCTGTCCCCGGGACAATGCTGGACGTTCGGGACCACCCCGAGTCACCAAGTACCAAACTTGGCACAGCGTGGGGAACGCTCTCCTGCACGTACGGCACCCCCCACCGGGAAACCTTTCTTACCAGAAGGGGGCCCTCGTTCCCTTGTACTAGATAGCTAGACAGAACGTTCAGATAAACATGCTGTGTCATCAAGCCTGAAAGTGGGACACTGATGGCAAAGTACGCCTTCTGCCCGTGTGCGAGCGACTTGTTTCGGCCTTCCAAGCTGCCTGAGCAGCGCTTGCGGCCCGACGTCTCTCCACCGCAGGGTAGTCGCTGTGGGCGAGCAAGGCTGCCTTCTCTCAAAGCCCATCCTGTGCTGGCAAATGCCTTTCTAGGGACTCATACCACTGCACTGCAGAGTCAGCTCCGGCCAAATGAAAGGTGACCTGAGGCCCCAAAGGCAAGGGCTAGTGTTTCACGTCAGCAGAGCTGGGGGTGCAGGGGTGCCATGAATCCATGCGCCACGCTGGATGGCCTGAACTCCCCGATGCCTCCGGGGACACAGAGCAGAGGCGGCCGTGCACCACTTTGGCATGGTGACTGCTCTGTGCCGGAGGAGCGGCCGGTCGCTTCTGAGGAACCTCAGGGGCAAAGGAGGCCCGTGGGAGCCACTCTTCACATTCCTAGCAAGGGCCACGCGTTGCTTGCTGGGGGCCGAGGTAGAGTGTCCCAGTCATAACAGAGACGCGTGGGAGCAGCGCTGGGCAGCCTCCCTGCAAGTCGATCGGCCTCACTGACTGAAACGGACCTGTGCTTCAGAAACACCCCGTGCTGACGACTCAGTCCAGGGAAACGCTCAGGACGGCACTCTCGCAGAAGCGCGAGCTAGGCTGTGAGTGCAGCCGGAAGAAACGTACATCTTTCACCCTTAACACAGCTAGGTATGGGACGGAGCACTGAGGCCCGCCTCAGGTACTTCACGACCTAGGCAGTGGATGCACTGCAGGGGACCCTGTGTCCGAAAGTGTCTCCGAGGAAAGGCCCTGTTCCTCCCGCTGTGTCCTTGAGGTAGTCAGAAAACTACTGAGGATAACTGTCTGAGCTCACGTTTGAAACAGGGCGACCCTGCCCAAACGTAATTTCCCCACCCGGGTGGATGAGATGCGGCGAGAAGGGTGCCTGAGGCACACTCCTGGGGCCCGTCTTTTCTTTGCTCCAGAAGGCCTCAGGGAAAACGTGCGAGTTTACTCGCATCAGGCTCGCTGGTCTCAGTTCCTTGCTGGGAGCGTCTCCAAGAGCACTCCGGAGATTACCGGCGACAGAAAGGTGAGCCGTGGCCTCGAGTCAAAGTCCAGCGTTTTCCAGTAGTAAAGTGAAGCGTGCCGCCCTAGTGAGGAAGCAGGCGGTAAAGGAGAGCGTCAACTCTGTAAGGTATCGCAGGACTCATTGCGCACTCACGTTCGTTGTAAGTTTTGGGAGAGGGCACTGTGTGCCGCCCAGCTCTTGTGTGGCGTTGGAGCCGCCGGAGTGGAAACGTCCGTTTGCTTTAACTGCACGGATGTGCCAGCAGTAAAGGCACAGTGCTGCCCTCTTCGCTCGACACCTCCCGTTTGTTCAGCCTGCAAACGGCCTCAGGAACGCAGTTCTGAGCAGCCTTACATTCCATGCTGGTGTGCCCCAGGGAGCGATTTGGGCTCTTCTGAGAAACACCACTGTGCGTCCCCAGTGAAACCAGGGGACGCCTCAAGGACGACTCCCTTCGGCACCTGGAAGCTAGTTGTTTACGTCCAGCCTGAAAAAGAAAACGCTGGACGGCTGTCCCCGGGACAATGCTGGACGTTCGGGACCACCCCGAGTCACCAAGTACCAAACTTGGCACAGCGTGGGGAACGCTCTCCTGCACGTACGGCACCCCCCACCGGGAAACCTTTCTTACCAGAAGGGGGCCCTCGTTCCCTTGTACTAGATAGCTAGACAGAACGTTCAGATAAACATGCTGTGTCATCAAGCCTGAAAGTGGGACACTGATGGCAAAGTACGCCTTCTGCCCGTGTGCGAGCGACTTGTTTCGGCCTTCCAAGCTGCCTGAGCAGCGCTTGCGGCCCGACGTCTCTCCACCGCAGGGTAGTCGCTGTGGGCGAGCAAGGCTGCCTTCTCTCAAAGCCCATCCTGTGCTGGCAAATGCCTTTCTAGGGACTCATACCACTGCACTGCAGAGTCAGCTCCGGCCAAATGAAAGGTGACCTGAGGCCCCAAAGGCAAGGGCTAGTGTTTCACGTCAGCAGAGCTGGGGGTGCAGGGGTGCCATGAATCCATGCGCCACGCTGGATGGCCTGAACTCCCCGATGCCTCCGGGGACACAGAGCAGAGGCGGCCGTGCACCACTTTGGCATGGTGACTGCTCTGTGCCGGAGGAGCGGCCGGTCGCTTCTGAGGAACCTCAGGGGCAAAGGAGGCCCGTGGGAGCCACTCTTCACATTCCTAGCAAGGGCCACGCGTTGCTTGCTGGGGGCCGAGGTAGAGTGTCCCAGTCATAACAGAGACGCGTGGGAGCAGCGCTGGGCAGCCTCCCTGCAAGTCGATCGGCCTCACTGACTGAAACGGACCTGTGCTTCAGAAACACCCCGTGCTGACGACTCAGTCCAGGGAAACGCTCAGGACGGCACTCTCGCAGAAGCGCGAGCTAGGCTGTGAGTGCAGCCGGAAGAAACGTACATCTTTCACCCTTAACACAGCTAGGTATGGGACGGAGCACTGAGGCCCGCCTCAGGTACTTCACGACCTAGGCAGTGGATGCACTGCAGGGGACCCTGTGTCCGAAAGTGTCTCCGAGGAAAGGCCCTGTTCCTCCCGCTGTGTCCTTGAGGTAGTCAGAAAACTACTGAGGATAACTGTCTGAGCTCACGTTTGAAACAGGGCGACCCTGCCCAAACGTAATTTCCCCACCCGGGTGGATGAGATGCGGCGAGAAGGGTGCCTGAGGCACACTCCTGGGGCCCGTCTTTTCTTTGCTCCAGAAGGCCTCAGGGAAAACGTGCGAGTTTACTCGCATCAGGCTCGCTGGTCTCAGTTCCTTGCTGGGAGCGTCTCCAAGAGCACTCCGGAGATTACCGGCGACAGAAAGGTGAGCCGTGGCCTCGAGTCAAAGTCCAGCGTTTTCCAGTAGTAAAGTGAAGCGTGCCGCCCTAGTGAGGAAGCAGGCGGTAAAGGAGAGCGTCAACTCTGTAAGGTATCGCAGGACTCATTGCGCACTCACGTTCGTTGTAAGTTTTGGGAGAGGGCACTGTGTGCCGCCCAGCTCTTGTGTGGCGTTGGAGCCGCCGGAGTGGAAACGTCCGTTTGCTTTAACTGCACGGATGTGCCAGCAGTAAAGGCACAGTGCTGCCCTCTTCGCTCGACACCTCCCGTTTGTTCAGCCTGCAAACGGCCTCAGGAACGCAGTTCTGAGCAGCCTTACATTCCATGCTGGTGTGCCCCAGGGAGCGATTTGGGCTCTTCTGAGAAACACCACTGTGCGTCCCCAGTGAAACCAGGGGACGCCTCAAGGACGACTCCCTTCGGCACCTGGAAGCTAGTTGTTTACGTCCAGCCTGAAAAAGAAAACGCTGGACGGCTGTCCCCGGGACAATGCTGGACGTTCGGGACCACCCCGAGTCACCAAGTACCAAACTTGGCACAGCGTGGGGAACGCTCTCCTGCACGTACGGCACCCCCCACCGGGAAACCTTTCTTACCAGAAGGGGGCCCTCGTTCCCTTGTACTAGATAGCTAGACAGAACGTTCAGATAAACATGCTGTGTCATCAAGCCTGAAAGTGGGACACTGATGGCAAAGTACGCCTTCTGCCCGTGTGCGAGCGACTTGTTTCGGCCTTCCAAGCTGCCTGAGCAGCGCTTGCGGCCCGACGTCTCTCCACCGCAGGGTAGTCGCTGTGGGCGAGCAAGGCTGCCTTCTCTCAAAGCCCATCCTGTGCTGGCAAATGCCTTTCTAGGGACTCATACCACTGCACTGCAGAGTCAGCTCCGGCCAAATGAAAGGTGACCTGAGGCCCCAAAGGCAAGGGCTAGTGTTTCACGTCAGCAGAGCTGGGGGTGCAGGGGTGCCATGAATCCATGCGCCACGCTGGATGGCCTGAACTCCCCGATGCCTCCGGGGACACAGAGCAGAGGCGGCCGTGCACCACTTTGGCATGGTGACTGCTCTGTGCCGGAGGAGCGGCCGGTCGCTTCTGAGGAACCTCAGGGGGAAAGGAGGCCCGTGGGAGCCACTCTTCACATTCCTAGCAAGGGCCACGCGTTGCTTGCTGGGGGCCGAGGTAGAGTGTCCCAGTCATAACAGAGACGCGTGGGAGCAGCGCTGGGCAGCCTCCCTGCAAGTCGATCGGCCTCACTGACTGAAACGGACCTGTGCTTCAGAAACACCCCGTGCTGACGACTCAGTCCAGGGAAACGCTCAGGACGGCACTCTCGCAGAAGCGCGAGCTAGGCTGTGAGTGCAGCCGGAAGAAACGTACATCTTTCACCCTTAACACAGCTAGGTATGGGACGGAGCACTGAGGCCCGCCTCAGGTACTTCACGACCTAGGCAGTGGATGCACTGCAGGGGACCCTGTGTCCGAAAGTGTCTCCGAGGAAAGGCCCTGTTCCTCCCGCTGTGTCCTTGAGGTAGTCAGAAACTACTGAGGATAACTGTCTGAGCTCACGTTTGAAACAGGGCGACCCTGCCCAAACGTAATTTCCCCCCCGGGTGGATGAGATGCGGCGAGAAGGGTGCCTGAGGCACACTCCTGGGGCCCGTCTTTTCTTTGCTCCAGAAGGCCTCAGGGAAAACGTGCGAGTTTACTCGCATCAGGCTCGCTGGTCTCAGTTCCTTGCTGGGAGCGTCTCCAAGAGCACTCCGGAGATTACCGGCGACAGAAAGGTGAGCCGTGGCCTCGAGTCAAAGTCCAGCGTTTTCCAGTAGTAAAGTGAAGCGTGCCGCCCTAGTGAGGAAGCAGGCGGTAAAGGAGAGCGTCAACTCTGTAAGGTATCGCAGGACTCATTGCGCACTCACGTTCGTTGTAAGTTTTGGGAGAGGGCACTGTGTGCCGCCCAGCTCTTGTGTGGCGTTTGAGCCGCCGGAGTGGAAACGTCCGTTTGCTTTAACTGCACGGATGTGCCAGCAGTAAAGGCACAGTGCTGCCCTCTTCGCTCGACACCTCCCGTTTGTTCAGCCTGCAAACGGCCTCAGGAACGCAGTTCTGAGCAGCCTTACATTCCATGCTGGTGTGCCCCAGGGAGCGATTTGGGCTCTTCTGAGAAACACCACTGTGCGTCCCCAGTGAAACCAGGGGACGCCTCAAGGACGACTCCCTTCGGCACCTGGAAGCTAGTTGTTTACGTCCAGCCTGAAAAAGAAAACGCTGGACGGCTGTCCCCGGGACAATGCTGGACGTTCGGGACCACCCCGAGTCACCAAGTACCAAACTTGGCACAGCGTGGGGAACGCTCTCCTGCACGTACGGCACCCCCCACCGGGAAACCTTTCTTACCAGAAGGGGGCCCTCGTTCCCTTGTACTAGATAGCTAGACAGAACGTTCAGATAAACATGCTGTGTCATCAAGCCTGAAAGTGGGACACTGATGGCAAAGTACGCCTTCTGCCCGTGTGCGAGCGACTTGTTTCGGCCTTCCAAGCTGCCTGAGCAGCGCTTGCGGCCCGACGTCTCTCCACCGCAGGGTAGTCGCTGTGGGCGAGCAAGGCTGCCTTCTCTCAAAGCCCATCCTGTGCTGGCAAATGCCTTTCTAGGGACTCATACCACTGCACTGCAGAGTCAGCTCCGGCCAAATGAAAGGTGACCTGAGGCCCCAAAGGCAAGGGCTAGTGTTTCACGTCAGCAGAGCTGGGGGTGCAGGGGTGCCATGAATCCATGCGCCACGCTGGATGGCCTGAACTCCCCGATGCCTCCGGGGACACAGAGCAGAGGCGGCCGTGCACCACTTTGGCATGGTGACTGCTCTGTGCCGGAGGAGCGGCCGGTCGCTTCTGAGGAACCTCAGGGGGAAAGGAGGCCCGTGGGAGCCACTCTTCACATTCCTAGCAAGGGCCACGCGTTGCTTGCTGGGGGCCGAGGTAGAGTGTCCCAGTCATAACAGAGACGCGTGGGAGCAGCGCTGGGCAGCCTCCCTGCAAGTCGATCGGCCTCACTGACTGAAACGGACCTGTGCTTCAGAAACACCCCGTGCTGACGACTCAGTCCAGGGAAACGCTCAGGACGGCACTCTCGCAGAAGCGCGAGCTAGGCTGTGAGTGCAGCCGGAAGAAACGTACATCTTTCACCCTTAACACAGCTAGGTATGGGACGGAGCACTGAGGCCCGCCTCAGGTACTTCACGACCTAGGCAGTGGATGCACTGCAGGGGACCCTGTGTCCGAAAGTGTCTCCGAGGAAAGGCCCTGTTCCTCCCGCTGTGTCCTTGAGGTAGTCAGAAACTACTGAGGATAACTGTCTGAGCTCACGTTTGAAACAGGGCGACCCTGCCCAAACGTAATTTCCCCCCCGGGTGGATGAGATGCGGCGAGAAGGGTGCCTGAGGCACACTCCTGGGGCCCGTCTTTTCTTTGCTCCAGAAGGCCTCAGGGAAAACGTGCGAGTTTACTCGCATCAGGCTCGCTGGTCTCAGTTCCTTGCTGGGAGCGTCTCCAAGAGCACTCCGGAGATTACCGGCGACAGAAAGGTGAGCCGTGGCCTCGACTCAAAGTCCAGCGTTTTCCAGTAGTAAAGTGAAGCGTGCCGCCCTAGTGAGGAAGCAGGCGGTAAAGGAGAGCGTCAACTCTGTAAGGTATCGCAGGACTCATTGCGCACTCACGTTCGTTGTAAGTTTTGGGAGAGGGCACTGTGTGCCGCCCAGCTCTTGTGTGGCGTTTGAGCCGCCGGAGTGGAAACGTCCGTTTGCTTTAACTGCACGGATGTGCCAGCAGTAAAGGCACAGTGCTGCCCTCTTCGCTCGACACCTCCCGTTTGTTCAGCCTGCAAACGGCCTCAGGAACGCAGTTCTGAGCAGCCTTACATTCCATGCTGGTGTGCCCCAGGGAGCGATTTGGGCTCTTCTGAGAAACACCACTGTGCGTCCCCAGTGAAACCAGGGGACGCCTCAAGGACGACTCCCTTCGGCACCTGGAAGCTAGTTGTTTACGTCCAGCCTGAAAAAGAAAACGCTGGACGGCTGTCCCCGGGACAATGCTGGACGTTCGGGACCACCCCGAGTCACCAAGTACCAAACTTGGCACAGCGTGGGGAACGCTCTCCTGCACGTACGGCACCCCCCACCGGGAAACCTTTCTTACCAGAAGGGGGCCCTCGTTCCCTTGTACTAGATAGCTAGACAGAACGTTCAGATAAACATGCTGTGTCATCAAGCCTGAAAGTGGGACACTGATGGCAAAGTACGCCTTCTGCCCGTGTGCGAGCGACTTGTTTCGGCCTTCCAAGCTGCCTGAGCAGCGCTTGCGGCCCGACGTCTCTCCACCGCAGGGTAGTCGCTGTGGGCGAGCAAGGCTGCCTTCTCTCAAAGCCCATCCTGTGCTGGCAAATGCCTTTCTAGGGACTCATACCACTGCACTGCAGAGTCAGCTCCGGCCAAATGAAAGGTGACCTGAGGCCCCAAAGGCAAGGGCTAGTGTTTCACGTCAGCAGAGCTGGGGGTGCAGGGGTGCCATGAATCCATGCGCCACGCTGGATGGCCTGAACTCCCCGATGCCTCCGGGGACACAGAGCAGAGGCGGCCGTGCACCACTTTGGCATGGTGACTGCTCTGTGCCGGAGGAGCGGCCGGTCGCTTCTGAGGAACCTCAGGGGGAAAGGAGGCCCGTGGGAGCCACTCTTCACATTCCTAGCAAGGGCCACGCGTTGCTTGCTGGGGGCCGAGGTAGAGTGTCCCAGTCATAACAGAGACGCGTGGGAGCAGCGCTGGGCAGCCTCCCTGCAAGTCGATCGGCCTCACTGACTGAAACGGACCTGTGCTTCAGAAACACCCCGTGCTGACGACTCAGTCCAGGGAAACGCTCAGGACGGCACTCTCGCAGAAGCGCGAGCTAGGCTGTGAGTGCAGCCGGAAGAAACGTACATCTTTCACCCTTAACACAGCTAGGTATGGGACGGAGCACTGAGGCCCGCCTCAGGTACTTCACGACCTAGCAGTGGATGCACTGCAGGGGACCCTGTGTCCGAAAGTGTCTCCGAGGAAAGGCCCTGTTCCTCCCGCTGTGTCCTTGAGGTAGTCAGAAAACTACTGAGGATAACTGTCTGAGCTCACGTTTGAAACAGGGCGACCCTGCCCAAACGTAATTTCCCCCCCGGGTGGATGAGATGCGGCGAGAAGGGTGCCTGAGGCACACTCCTGGGGCCCGTCTTTTCTTTGCTCCAGAAGGCCTCAGGGAAAACGTGCGAGTTTACTCGCATCAGGCTCGCTGGTCTCAGTTCCTTGCTGGGAGCGTCTCCAAGAGCACTCCGGAGATTACCGGCGACAGAAAGGTGAGCCGTGGCCTCGACTCAAAGTCCAGCGTTTTCCAGTAGTAAAGTGAAGCGTGCCGCCCTAGTGAGGAAGCAGGCGGTAAAGGAGAGCGTCAACTCTGTAAGGTATCGCAGGACTCATTGCGCACTCACGTTCGTTGTAAGTTTTGGGAGAGGGCACTGTGTGCCGCCCAGCTCTTGTGTGGCGTTTGAGCCGCCGGAGTGGAAACGTCCGTTTGCTTTAACTGCACGGATGTGCCAGCAGTAAAGGCACAGTGCTGCCCTCTTCGCTCGACACCTCCCGTTTGTTCAGCCTGCAAACGGCCTCAGGAACGCAGTTCTGAGCAGCCTTACATTCCATGCTGGTGTGCCCCAGGGAGCGATTTGGGCTCTTCTGAGAAACACCACTGTGCGTCCCCAGGGGACGCCTCAAGGACGACTCCCTTCGGCACCTGGAAGCTAGTTGTTTACGTCCAGCCTGAAAAAGAAAACGCTGGACGGCTGTCCCCGGGACAATGCTGGACGTTCGGGACCACCCCGAGTCACCAAGTACCAAACTTGGCACAGCGTGGGGAACGCTCTCCTGCACGTACGGCACCCCCCACCGGGAAACCTTTCTTACCAGAAGGGGGCCCTCGTTCCCTTGTACTAGATAGCTAGACAGAACGTTCAGATAAACATGCTGTGTCATCAAGCCTGAAAGTGAGACACTGATGGCAAAGTACGCCTTCTGCCCGTGTGCGAGCGACTTGTTTCGGCCTTCCAAGCTGCCTGAGCAGCGCTTGCGGCCCGACGTCTCTCCACTGCAGGGTAGTCGCTGTGGGCGAGCAAGGCTGCCTTCTCTCAAAGCCCATCCTGTGCTGGCAAATGCCTTTCTAGGGACTCATACCACTGCACTGCAGAGTCAGCTCCGGCCAAATGAAAGGTGACCTGAGGCCCCAAAGGCAAGGGCTAGTGTTTCACGTCAGCAGAGCTGGGGGTGCAGGGGTGCCATGAATCCATGCGCCACGCTGGATGGCCTGAACTCCCCGATGCCTCCGGGGACACAGAGCAGAGGCGGCCGTGCACCACTTTGGCATGGTGACTGCTCTGTGCCGGAGGAGCGGCCGGTCGCTTCTGAGGAACCTCAGGGGGAAAGGAGGCCCGTGGGAGCCACTCTTCACATTCCTAGCAAGGGCCACGCGTTGCTTGCTGGGGGCCGAGGTAGAGTGTCCCAGTCATAACAGAGACGCGTGGGAGCAGCGCTGGGCAGCCTCCCTGCAAGTCGATCGGCCTCACTGACTGAAACGGACCTGTGCTTCAGAAACACCCCGTGCTGACGACTCAGTCCAGGGAAACGCTCAGGACGGCACTCTCGCAGAAGCGCGAGCTAGGCTGTGAGTGCAGCCGGAAGAAACGTACATCTTTCACCCTTAACACAGCTAGGTATGGGACGGAGCACTGAGGCCCGCCTCAGGTACTTCACGACCTAGGCAGTGGATGCACTGCAGGGGACCCTGTGTCCGAAAGTGTCTCCGAGGAAAGGCCCTGTTCCTCCCGCTGTGTCCTTGAGGTAGTCAGAAACTACTGAGGATAACTGTCTGAGCTCACGTTTGAAACAGGGCGACCCTGCCCAAACGTAATTTCCCCCCCGGGTGGATGAGATGCGGCGAGAAGGGTGCCTGAGGCACACTCCTGGGGCCCGTCTTTTCTTTGCTCCAGAAGGCCTCAGGGAAAAAGTGCGAGTTTACTCGCATCAGGCTCGCTGGTCTCAGTTCCTTGCTGGGAGCGTCTCCAAGAGCATTCCGGAGATTACCAGCGACAGAAAGGTGAGCCGTGGCCTCGAGTCAAAGTCCAGCGTTTTCCAGTAGTAAATTGAAGCGTGCCGCCCTAGTGAGGAAGCAGGCGGTAAAGGAGAGCGTCAACTCTGTAAGGTATCGCAGGACTCATTGCGCACTCACGTTCGTTGTAAGTTTTGGGAGAGGGCACTGTGTGCCGCCCAGCTCTTGTGTGGCGTTTGAGCCGCCGGAGTGGAAACGTCCGTTTGCTTTAACTGCACGGATGTGCCAGCAGTAAAGGCACAGTGCTGCCCTCTTCGCTCGACACCTCCCGTTTGTTCAGCCTGCAAACGGCCTCAGGAACGCAGTTCTGAGCAGCCTTACATTCCATGCTGGTGTGCCCCAGGGAGCGATTTGGGCTCTTCTGAGAAACACCACTGTGCGTCCCCAGTGAAACCAGGGGACGCCTCAAGGACGACTCCCTTCGGCACCTGGAAGCTAGTTGTTTACGTCCAGCCTGAAAAAGAAAACGCTGGACGGCTGTCCCCGGGACAATGCTGGACGTTCGGGACCACCCCGAGTCACCAAGTACCAAACTTGGCACAGCGTGGGGAACGCTCTCCTGCACGTACGGCATCCCCCACCGGGAAACCTTCCTTACCAGAAGGGGGCCCTCGTTCCCTTGTACTAGATAGCTAGACAGAACGTTCAGATAAACATGCTGTGTCATCAAGCCTGAAAGTGGGACACTGATGGCAAAGTACGCCTTCTGCCCGTGTGCGAGCGACTTGTTTCGGCCTTCCAAGCTGCCTGAGCAGCGCTTGCGGCCCGACGTCTCTCCACCGCAGGGTAGTCGCTGTGGGCGAGCAAGGCTGCCTTCTCTCAAAGCCCATCCTGTGCTGGCAAATGCCTTTCTAGGGACTCATACCACTGCACTGCAGAGTCAGCTCCGGCCAAATGAAAGGTGTCCTGAGGCCCCAAGGCAAGGGCTAGTGTTTCACGTCAGCAGAGCTGGGGGTGCAGGGGTGCCATGAATCCATGCGCCACGCTGGATGGCCTGAACTCCCCGATGCCTCCGGGGACACAGAGCAGAGGCGGCCGTGCACCACTTTGGCATGGTGACTGCTCTGTGCCGGAGGAGCGGCCGGTCGCTTCTGAGGAACCTCAGGGGGAAAGGAGGCCCGTGGGAGCCACTCTTCACATTCCTAGCAAGGGCCACGCGTTGCTTGCTGGGGGCCGAGGTAGAGTGTCCCAGTCATAACAGAGACGCGTGGGAGCAGCGCTGGGCAGCCTCCCTGCAAGTCGATCGGCCTCACTGACTGAAACGGACCTGTGCTTCAGAAACACCCCGTGCTGACGACTCAGTCCAGGGAAACGCTCAGGACGGCACTCTCGCAGAAGCGCGAGCTAGGCTGTGAGTGCAGCCGGAAGAAACGTACATCTTTCACCCTTAACACAGCTAGGTATGGGACGGAGCACTGAGGCCCGCCTCAGGTACTTCACGACCTAGGCAGTGGATGCACTGCAGGGGACCCTGTGTCCGAAAGTGTCTCCGAGGAAAGGCCCTGTTCCTCCCGCTGTTTCCTTGAGGTAGTCAGAAAACTACTGAGGATAACTGTCTGAGCTCACGTTTGAAACAGGGCGACCCTGCCCAAACGTAATTTCCCCCCCCCGGGTGGATGAGATGCGGCGAGAAGGGTGCCTGAGGCACACTCCTGGGGCCCGTCTTTTCTTTGCTCCAGAAGGCCTCAGGGAAAAAGTGCGAGTTTACTCGCATCAGGCTCGCTGGTCTCAGTTCCTTGCTGGGAGCGTCTCCAAGAGCATTCCGGAGATTACCGGCGACAGAAAGGTGAGCCGTGGCCTCGAGTCAAAGTCCAGCGTTTTCCAGTAGTAAAGTGAAGCGTGCCGCCCTAGTGAGGAAGCAGGCGGTAAAGGAGAGCGTCAACTCTGTAAGGTATCGCAGGACTCATTGCGCACTCACGTTCGTTGTAAGTTTTGGGAGAGGGCACTGTGTGCCGCCCAGCTCTTGTGTGGCGTTTGAGCCGCCGGAGTGGAAACGTCCGTTTGCTTTAACTGCACGGATGTGCCAGCAGTAAAGGCACAGTGCTGCCCTCTTCGCTCGACACCTCCCGTTTGTTCAGCCTGCAAACGGCCTCAGGAACGCAGTTCTGAGCAGCCTTACATTCCATGCTGGTGTGCCCCAGGGAGCGATTTGGGCTCTTCTGAGAAACACCACTGTGCGTCCCCAGTGAAACCAGGGGACGCCTCAAGGACGACTCCCTTCGGCACCTGGAAGCTAGTTGTTTACGTCCAGCCTGAAAAAGAAAACGCTGGACGGCTGTCCCCGGGACAATGCTGGACGTTCGGGACCACCCCGAGTCACCAAGTACCAAACTTGGCACAGCGTGGGGAACGCTCTCCTGCACGTACGGCACCCCCCACCGGGAAACCTTTCTTACCAGAAGGGGGCCCTCGTTCCCTTGTACTAGATAGCTAGACAGAACGTTCAGATAAACATGCTGTGTCATCAAGCCTGAAAGTGGGACACTGATGGCAAAGTACGCCTTCTGCCCGTGTGCGAGCGACTTGTTTCGGCCTTCCAAGCTGCCTGAGCAGCGCTTGCGGCCCGACGTCTCTCCACCGCAGGGTAGTCGCTGTGGGCGAGCAAGGCTGCCTTCTCTCAAAGCCCATCCTGTGCTGGCAAATGCCTTTCTAGGGACTCATACCACTGCACTGCAGAGTCAGCTCCGGCCAAATGAAAGGTGACCTGAGGCCCCAAGGCAAGGGCTAGTGTTTCACGTCAGCAGAGCTGGGGGTGCAGGGGTGCCATGAATCCATGCGCCACGCTGGATGGCCTGAACTCCCCGATGCCTCCGGGGACACAGAGCAGAGGCGGCCGTGCACCACTTTGGCATGGTGACTGCTCTGTGCCGGAGGAGCGGCCGGTCGCTTCTGAGGAACCTCAGGGGGAAAGGAGGCCCGTGGGAGCCACTCTTCACATTCCTAGCAAGGGCCACGCGTTGCTTGCTGGGGGCCGAGGTAGAGTGTCCCAGTCATAACAGAGACGCGTGGGAGCAGCGCTGGGCAGCCTCCCTGCAAGTCGATCGGCCTCACTGACTGAAACGGACCTGTGCTTCAGAAACACCCCGTGCTGACGACTCAGTCCAGGGAAACGCTCAGGACGGCACTCTCGCAGAAGCGCGAGCTAGGCTGTGAGTGCAGCCGGAAGAAACGTACATCTTTCACCCTTAACACAGCTAGGTATGGGACGGAGCACTGAGGCCCGCCTCAGGTACTTCACGACCTAGGCAGTGGATGCACTGCAGGGGACCCTGTGTCCGAAAGTGTCTCCGAGGAAAGGCCCTGTTCCTCCCGCTGTTTCCTTGAGGTAGTCAGAAAACTACTGAGGATAACTGTCTGAGCTCACGTTTGAAACAGGGCGACCCTGCCCAAACGTAATTTCCCCCCCGGGTGGATGAGATGCGGCGAGAAGGGTGCCTGAGGCACACTCCTGGGGCCCGTCTTTTCTTTGCTCCAGAAGGCCTCAGGGAAAAAGTGCGAGTTTACTCGCATCAGGCTCGCTGGTCTCAGTTCCTTGCTGGGAGCGTCTCCAAGAGCATTCCGGAGATTACCGGCGACAGAAAGGTGAGCCGTGGCCTCGAGTCAAAGTCCAGCGTTTTCCAGTAGTAAAGTGAAGCGTGCCGCCCTAGTGAGGAAGCAGGCGGTAAAGGAGAGCGTCAACTCTGTAAGGTATCGCAGGACTCATTGCGCACTCACGTTCGTTGTAAGTTTTGGGAGAGGGCACTGTGTGCCGCCCAGCTCTTGTGTGGCGTTTGAGCCGCCGGAGTGGAAACGTCCGTTTGCTTTAACTGCACGGATGTGCCAGCAGTAAAGGCACAGTGCTGCCCTCTTCGCTCGACACCTCCCGTTTGTTCAGCCTGCAAACGGCCTCAGGAACGCAGTTCTGAGCAGCCTTACATTCCATGCTGGTGTGCCCCAGGGAGCGATTTGGGCTCTTCTGAGAAACACCACTGTGCGTCCCCAGTGAAACCAGGGGACGCCTCAAGGACGACTCCCTTCGGCACCTGGAAGCTAGTTGTTTACGTCCAGCCTGAAAAAGAAAACGCTGGACGGCTGTCCCCGGGACAATGCTGGACGTTCGGGACCACCCCGAGTCACCAAGTACCAAACTTGGCACAGCGTGGGGAACGCTCTCCTGCACGTACGGCACCCCCCACCGGGAAACCTTTCTTACCAGAAGGGGGCCCTCGTTCCCTTGTACTAGATAGCTAGACAGAACGTTCAGATAAACATGCTGTGTCATCAAGCCTGAAAGTGGGACACTGATGGCAAAGTACGCCTTCTGCCCGTGTGCGAGCGACTTGTTTCGGCCTTCCAAGCTGCCTGAGCAGCGCTTGCGGCCCGACGTCTCTCCACCGCAGGGTAGTCGCTGTGGGCGAGCAAGGCTGCCTTCTCTCAAAGCCCATCCTGTGCTGGCAAATGCCTTTCTAGGGACTCATACCACTGCACTGCAGAGTCAGCTCCGGCCAAATGAAAGGTGACCTGAGGCCCCAAGGCAAGGGCTAGTGTTTCACGTCAGCAGAGCTGGGGGTGCAGGGGTGCCATGAATCCATGCGCCACGCTGGATGGCCTGAACTCCCCGATGCCTCCGGGGACACAGAGCAGAGGCGGCCGTGCACCACTTTGGCATGGTGACTGCTCTGTGCCGGAGGAGCGGCCGGTCGCTTCTGAGGAACCTCAGGGGGAAAGGAGGCCCGTGGGAGCCACTCTTCACATTCCTAGCAAGGGCCACGCGTTGCTTGCTGGGGGCCGAGGTAGAGTGTCCCAGTCATAACAGAGACGCGTGGGAGCAGCGCTGGGCAGCCTCCCTGCAAGTCGATCGGCCTCACTGACTGAAACGGACCTGTGCTTCAGAAACACCCCGTGCTGACGACTCAGTCCAGGGAAACGCTCAGGACGGCACTCTCGCAGAAGCGCGAGCTAGGCTGTGAGTGCAGCCGGAAGAAACGTACATCTTTCACCCTTAACACAGCTAGGTATGGGACGGAGCACTGAGGCCCGCCTCAGGTACTTCACGACCTAGGCAGTGGATGCACTGCAGGGGACCCTGTGTCCGAAAGTGTCTCCGAGGAAAGGCCCTGTTCCTCCCGCTGTTTCCTTGAGGTAGTCAGAAAACTACTGAGGATAACTGTCTGAGCTCACGTTTGAAACAGGGCGACCCTGCCCAAACGTAATTTCCCCCCCCGGGTGGATGAGATGCGGCGAGAAGGGTGCCTGAGGCACACTCCTGGGGCCCGTCTTTTCTTTGCTCCAGAAGGCCTCAGGGAAAAAGTGCGAGTTTACTCGCATCAGGCTCGCTGGTCTCAGTTCCTTGCTGGGAGCGTCTCCAAGAGCATTCCGGAGATTACCGGCGACAGAAAGGTGAGCCGTGGCCTCGAGTCAAAGTCCAGCGTTTTCCAGTAGTAAAGTGAAGCGTGCCGCCCTAGTGAGGAAGCAGGCGGTAAAGGAGAGCGTCAACTCTGTAAGGTATCGCAGGACTCATTGCGCACTCACGTTCGTTGTAAGTTTTGGGAGAGGGCACTGTGTGCCGCCCAGCTCTTGTGTGGCGTTTGAGCCGCCGGAGTGGAAACGTCCGTTTGCTTTAACTGCACGGATGTGCCAGCAGTAAAGGCACAGTGCTGCCCTCTTCGCTCGACACCTCCCGTTTGTTCAGCCTGCAAACGGCCTCAGGAACGCAGTTCTGAGCAGCCTTACATTCCATGCTGGTGTGCCCCAGGGAGCGATTTGGGCTCTTCTGAGAAACACCACTGTGCGTCCCCAGTGAAACCAGGGGACGCCTCAAGGACGACTCCCTTCGGCACCTGGAAGCTAGTTGTTTACGTCCAGCCTGAAAAAGAAAACGCTGGACGGCTGTCCCCGGGACAATGCTGGACGTTCGGGACCACCCCGAGTCACCAAGTACCAAACTTGGCACAGCGTGGGGAACGCTCTCCTGCACGTACGGCACCCCCCACCGGGAAACCTTTCTTACCAGAAGGGGGCCCTCGTTCCCTTGTACTAGATAGCTAGACAGAACGTTCAGATAAACATGCTGTGTCATCAAGCCTGAAAGTGGGACACTGATGGCAAAGTACGCCTTCTGCCCGTGTGCGAGCGACTTGTTTCGGCCTTCCAAGCTGCCTGAGCAGCGCTTGCGGCCCGACGTCTCTCCACCGCAGGGTAGTCGCTGTGGGCGAGCAAGGCTGCCTTCTCTCAAAGCCCATCCTGTGCTGGCAAATGCCTTTCTAGGGACTCATACCACTGCACTGCAGAGTCAGCTCCGGCCAAATGAAAGGTGACCTGAGGCCCCAAAGGCAAGGGCTAGTGTTTCACGTCAGCAGAGCTGGGGGTGCAGGGGTGCCATGAATCCATGCGCCACGCTGGATGGCCTGAACTCCCCGATGCCTCCGGGGACACAGAGCAGAGGCGGCCGTGCACCACTTTGGCATGGTGACTGCTCTGTGCCGGAGGAGCGGCCGGTCGCTTCTGAGGAACCTCAGGGGGAAAGGAGGCCCGTGGGAGCCACTCTTCACATTCCTAGCAAGGGCCACGCGTTGCTTGCTGGGGGCCGAGGTAGAGTGTCCCAGTCATAACAGAGACGCGTGGGAGCAGCGCTGGGCAGCCTCCCTGCAAGTCGATCGGCCTCACTGACTGAAACGGACCTGTGCTTCAGAAACACCCCGTGCTGACGACTCAGTCCAGGGAAACGCTCAGGACGGCACTCTCGCAGAAGCGCGAGCTAGGCTGTGAGTGCAGCCGGAAGAAACGTACATCTTTCACCCTTAACACAGCTAGGTATGGGACGGAGCACTGAGGCCCGCCTCAGGTACTTCACGACCTAGGCAGTGGATGCACTGCAGGGGACCCTGTGTCCGAAAGTGTCTCCGAGGAAAGGCCCTGTTCCTCCCGCTGTGTCCTTGAGGTAGTCAGAAACTACTGAGGATAACTGTCTGAGCTCACGTTTGAAACAGGGCGACCCTGCCCAAACGTAATTTCCCCCCCGGGTGGATGAGATGCGGCGAGAAGGGTGCCTGAGGCACACTCCTGGGGCCCGTCTTTTCTTTGCTCCAGAAGGCCTCAGGGAAAACGTGCGAGTTTACTCGCATCAGGCTCGCTGGTCTCAGTTCCTTGCTGGGAGCGTCTCCAAGAGCACTCCGGAGATTACCGGCGACAGAAAGGTGAGCCGTGGCCTCGACTCAAAGTCCAGCGTTTTCCAGTAGTAAAGTGAAGCGTGCCGCCCTAGTGAGGAAGCAGGCGGTAAAGGAGAGCGTCAACTCTGTAAGGTATCGCAGGACTCATTGCGCACTCACGTTCGTTGTAAGTTTTGGGAGAGGGCACTGTGTGCCGCCCAGCTCTTGTGTGGCGTTTGAGCCGCCGGAGTGGAAACGTCCGTTTGCTTTAACTGCACGGATGTGCCAGCAGTAAAGGCACAGTGCTGCCCTCTTCGCTCGACACCTCCCGTTTGTTCAGCCTGCAAACGGCCTCAGGAACGCAGTTCTGAGCAGCCTTACATTCCATGCTGGTGTGCCCCAGGGAGCGATTTGGGCTCTTCTGAGAAACACCACTGTGCGTCCCCAGTGAAACCAGGGGACGCCTCAAGGACGACTCCCTTCGGCACCTGGAAGCTAGTTGTTTACGTCCAGCCTGAAAAAGAAAACGCTGGACGGCTGTCCCCGGGACAATGCTGGACGTTCGGGACCACCCCGAGTCACCAAGTACCAAACTTGGCACAGCGTGGGGAACGCTCTCCTGCACGTACGGCACCCCCCACCGGGAAACCTTTCTTACCAGAAGGGGGCCCTCGTTCCCTTGTACTAGATAGCTAGACAGAACGTTCAGATAAACATGCTGTGTCATCAAGCCTGAAAGTGGGACACTGATGGCAAAGTACGCCTTCTGCCCGTGTGCGAGCGACTTGTTTCGGCCTTCCAAGCTGCCTGAGCAGCGCTTGCGGCCCGACGTCTCTCCACCGCAGGGTAGTCGCTGTGGGCGAGCAAGGCTGCCTTCTCTCAAAGCCCATCCTGTGCTGGCAAATGCCTTTCTAGGGACTCATACCACTGCACTGCAGAGTCAGCTCCGGCCAAATGAAAGGTGACCTGAGGCCCCAAAGGCAAGGGCTAGTGTTTCACGTCAGCAGAGCTGGGGGTGCAGGGGTGCCATGAATCCATGCGCCACGCTGGATGGCCTGAACTCCCCGATGCCTCCGGGGACACAGAGCAGAGGCGGCCGTGCACCACTTTGGCATGGTGACTGCTCTGTGCCGGAGGAGCGGCCGGTCGCTTCTGAGGAACCTCAGGGGGAAAGGAGGCCCGTGGGAGCCACTCTTCACATTCCTAGCAAGGGCCACGCGTTGCTTGCTGGGGGCCGAGGTAGAGTGTCCCAGTCATAACAGAGACGCGTGGGAGCAGCGCTGGGCAGCCTCCCTGCAAGTCGATCGGCCTCACTGACTGAAACGGACCTGTGCTTCAGAAACACCCCGTGCTGACGACTCAGTCCAGGGAAACGCTCAGGACGGCACTCTCGCAGAAGCGCGAGCTAGGCTGTGAGTGCAGCCGGAAGAAACGTACATCTTTCACCCTTAACACAGCTAGGTATGGGACGGAGCACTGAGGCCCGCCTCAGGTACTTCACGACCTAGGCAGTGGATGCACTGCAGGGGACCCTGTGTCCGAAAGTGTCTCCGAGGAAAGGCCCTGTTCCTCCCGCTGTGTCCTTGAGGTAGTCAGAAACTACTGAGGATAACTGTCTGAGCTCACGTTTGAAACAGGGCGACCCTGCCCAAACGTAATTTCCCCCCCGGGTGGATGAGATGCGGCGAGAAGGGTGCCTGAGGCACACTCCTGGGGCCCGTCTTTTCTTTGCTCCAGAAGGCCTCAGGGAAAAAGTGCGAGTTTACTCGCATCAGGCTCGCTGGTCTCAGTTCCTTGCTGGGAGCGTCTCCAAGAGCATTCCGGAGATTACCAGCGACAGAAAGGTGAGCCGTGGCCTCGAGTCAAAGTCCAGCGTTTTCCAGTAGTAAAGTGAAGCGTGCCGCCCTAGTGAGGAAGCAGGCGGTAAAGGAGAGCGTCAACTCTGTAAGGTATCGCAGGACTCATTGCGCACTCACGTTCGTTGTAAGTTTTGGGAGAGGGCACTGTGTGCCGCCCAGCTCTTGTGTGGCGTTTGAGCCGCCGGAGTGGAAACGTCCGTTTGCTTTAACTGCACGGATGTGCCAGCAGTAAAGGCACAGTGCTGCCCTCTTCGCTCGACACCTCCCGTTTGTTCAGCCTGCAAACGGCCTCAGGAACGCAGTTCTGAGCAGCCTTACATTCCATGCTGGTGTGCCCCAGGGAGCGATTTGGGCTCTTCTGAGAAACACCACTGTGCGTCCCCAGTGAAACCAGGGGACGCCTCAAGGACGACTCCCTTCGGCACCTGGAAGCTAGTTGTTTACGTCCAGCCTGAAAAAGAAAACGCTGGACGGCTGTCCCCGGGACAATGCTGGACGTTCGGGACCACCCCGAGTCACCAAGTACCAAACTTGGCACAGCGTGGGGAACGCTCTCCTGCACGTACGGCACCCCCCACCGGGAAACCTTTCTTACCAGAAGGGGGCCCTCGTTCCCTTGTACTAGATAGCTAGACAGAACGTTCAGATAAACATGCTGTGTCATCAAGCCTGAAAGTGGGACACTGATGGCAAAGTACGCCTTCTGCCCGTGTGCGAGCGACTTGTTTCGGCCTTCCAAGCTGCCTGAGCAGCGCTTGCGGCCCGACGTCTCTCCACCGCAGGGTAGTCGCTGTGGGCGAGCAAGGCTGCCTTCTCTCAAAGCCCATCCTGTGCTGGCAAATGCCTTTCTAGGGACTCATACCACTGCACTGCAGAGTCAGCTCCGGCCAAATGAAAGGTGACCTGAGGCCCCAAAGGCAAGGGCTAGTGTTTCACGTCAGCAGAGCTGGGGGTGCAGGGGTGCCATGAATCCATGCGCCACGCTGGATGGCCTGAACTCCCCGATGCCTCCGGGGACACAGAGCAGAGGCGGCCGTGCACCACTTTGGCATGGTGACTGCTCTGTGCCGGAGGAGCGGCCGGTCGCTTCTGAGGAACCTCAGGGGGAAAGGAGGCCCGTGGGAGCCACTCTTCACATTCCTAGCAAGGGCCACGCGTTGCTTGCTGGGGGCCGAGGTAGAGTGTCCCAGTCATAACAGAGACGCGTGGGAGCAGCGCTGGGCAGCCTCCCTGCAAGTCGATCGGCCTCACTGACTGAAACGGACCTGTGCTTCAGAAACACCCCGTGCTGACGACTCAGTCCAGGGAAACGCTCAGGACGGCACTCTCGCAGAAGCGCGAGCTAGGCTGTGAGTGCAGCCGGAAGAAACGTACATCTTTCACCCTTAACACAGCTAGGTATGGGACGGAGCACTGAGGCCCGCCTCAGGTACTTCACGACCTAGGCAGTGGATGCACTGCAGGGGACCCTGTGTCCGAAAGTGTCTCCGAGGAAAGGCCCTGTTCCTCCCGCTGTGTCCTTGAGGTAGTCAGAAACTACTGAGGATAACTGTCTGAGCTCACGTTTGAAACAGGGCGACCCTGCCCAAACGTAATTTCCCCCCCGGGTGGATGAGATGCGGCGAGAAGGGTGCCTGAGGCACACTCCTGGGGCCCGTCTTTTCTTTGCTCCAGAAGGCCTCAGGGAAAAAGTGCGAGTTTACTCGCATCAGGCTCGCTGGTCTCAGTTCCTTGCTGGGAGCGTCTCCAAGAGCATTCCGGAGATTACCAGCGACAGAAAGGTGAGCCGTGGCCTCGAGTCAAAGTCCAGCGTTTTCCAGTAGTAAAGTGAAGCGTGCCGCCCTAGTGAGGAAGCAGGCGGTAAAGGAGAGCGTCAACTCTGTAAGGTATCGCAGGACTCATTGCGCACTCACGTTCGTTGTAAGTTTTGGGAGAGGGCACTGTGTGCCGCCCAGCTCTTGTGTGGCGTTTGAGCCGCCGGAGTGGAAACGTCCGTTTGCTTTAACTGCACGGATGTGCCAGCAGTAAAGGCACAGTGCTGCCCTCTTCGCTCGACACCTCCCGTTTGTTCAGCCTGCAAACGGCCTCAGGAACGCAGTTCTGAGCAGCCTTACATTCCATGCTGGTGTGCCCCAGGGAGCGATTTGGGCTCTTCTGAGAAACACCACTGTGCGTCCCCAGTGAAACCAGGGGACGCCTCAAGGACGACTCCCTTCGGCACCTGGAAGCTAGTTGTTTACGTCCAGCCTGAAAAAGAAAACGCTGGACGGCTGTCCCCGGGACAATGCTGGACGTTCGGGACCACCCCGAGTCACCAAGTACCAAACTTGGCACAGCGTGGGGAACGCTCTCCTGCACGTACGGCACCCCCCACCGGGAAACCTTTCTTACCAGAAGGGGGCCCTCGTTCCCTTGTACTAGATAGCTAGACAGAACGTTCAGATAAACATGCTGTGTCATCAAGCCTGAAAGTGGGACACTGATGGCAAAGTACGCCTTCTGCCCGTGTGCGAGCGACTTGTTTCGGCCTTCCAAGCTGCCTGAGCAGCGCTTGCGGCCCGACGTCTCTCCACCGCAGGGTAGTCGCTGTGGGCGAGCAAGGCTGCCTTCTCTCAAAGCCCATCCTGTGCTGGCAAATGCCTTTCTAGGGACTCATACCACTGCACTGCAGAGTCAGCTCCGGCCAAATGAAAGGTGACCTGAGGCCCCAAAGGCAAGGGCTAGTGTTTCACGTCAGCAGAGCTGGGGGTGCAGGGGTGCCATGAATCCATGCGCCACGCTGGATGGCCTGAACTCCCCGATGCCTCCGGGGACACAGAGCAGAGGCGGCCGTGCACCACTTTGGCATGGTGACTGCTCTGTGCCGGAGGAGCGGCCGGTCGCTTCTGAGGAACCTCAGGGGGAAAGGAGGCCCGTGGGAGCCACTCTTCACATTCCTAGCAAGGGCCACGCGTTGCTTGCTGGGGGCCGAGGTAGAGTGTCCCAGTCATAACAGAGACGCGTGGGAGCAGCGCTGGGCAGCCTCCCTGCAAGTCGATCGGCCTCACTGACTGAAACGGACCTGTGCTTCAGAAACACCCCGTGCTGACGACTCAGTCCAGGGAAACGCTCAGGACGGCACTCTCGCAGAAGCGCGAGCTAGGCTGTGAGTGCAGCCGGAAGAAACGTACATCTTTCACCCTTAACACAGCTAGGTATGGGACGGAGCACTGAGGCCCGCCTCAGGTACTTCACGACCTAGGCAGTGGATGCACTGCAGGGGACCCTGTGTCCGAAAGTGTCTCCGAGGAAAGGCCCTGTTCCTCCCGCTGTGTCCTTGAGGTAGTCAGAAACTACTGAGGATAACTGTCTGAGCTCACGTTTGAAACAGGGCGACCCTGCCCAAACGTAATTTCCCCCCCGGGTGGATGAGATGCGGCGAGAAGGGTGCCTGAGGCACACTCCTGGGGCCCGTCTTTTCTTTGCTCCAGAAGGCCTCAGGGAAAACGTGCGAGTTTACTCGCATCAGGCTCGCTGGTCTCAGTTCCTTGCTGGGAGCGTCTCCAAGAGCACTCCGGAGATTACCGGCGACAGAAAGGTGAGCCGTGGCCTCGACTCAAAGTCCAGCGTTTTCCAGTAGTAAAGTGAAGCGTGCCGCCCTAGTGAGGAAGCAGGCGGTAAAGGAGAGCGTCAACTCTGTAAGGTATCGCAGGACTCATTGCGCACTCACGTTCGTTGTAAGTTTTGGGAGAGGGCACTGTGTGCCGCCCAGCTCTTGTGTGGCGTTTGAGCCGCCGGAGTGGAAACGTCCGTTTGCTTTAACTGCACGGATGTGCCAGCAGTAAAGGCACAGTGCTGCCCTCTTCGCTCGACACCTCCCGTTTGTTCAGCCTGCAAACGGCCTCAGGAACGCAGTTCTGAGCAGCCTTACATTCCATGCTGGTGTGCCCCAGGGAGCGATTTGGGCTCTTCTGAGAAACACCACTGTGCGTCCCCAGTGAAACCAGGGGACGCCTCAAGGACGACTCCCTTCGGCACCTGGAAGCTAGTTGTTTACGTCCAGCCTGAAAAAGAAAACGCTGGACGGCTGTCCCCGGGACAATGCTGGACGTTCGGGACCACCCCGAGTCACCAAGTACCAAACTTGGCACAGCGTGGGGAACGCTCTCCTGCACGTACGGCACCCCCCACCGGGAAACCTTTCTTACCAGAAGGGGGCCCTCGTTCCCTTGTACTAGATAGCTAGACAGAACGTTCAGATAAACATGCTGTGTCATCAAGCCTGAAAGTGGGACACTGATGGCAAAGTACGCCTTCTGCCCGTGTGCGAGCGACTTGTTTCGGCCTTCCAAGCTGCCTGAGCAGCGCTTGCGGCCCGACGTCTCTCCACCGCAGGGTAGTCGCTGTGGGCGAGCAAGGCTGCCTTCTCTCAAAGCCCATCCTGTGCTGGCAAATGCCTTTCTAGGGACTCATACCACTGCACTGCAGAGTCAGCTCCGGCCAAATGAAAGGTGACCTGAGGCCCCAAAGGCAAGGGCTAGTGTTTCACGTCAGCAGAGCTGGGGGTGCAGGGGTGCCATGAATCCATGCGCCACGCTGGATGGCCTGAACTCCCCGATGCCTCCGGGGACACAGAGCAGAGGCGGCCGTGCACCACTTTGGCATGGTGACTGCTCTGTGCCGGAGGAGCGGCCGGTCGCTTCTGAGGAACCTCAGGGGGAAAGGAGGCCCGTGGGAGCCACTCTTCACATTCCTAGCAAGGGCCACGCGTTGCTTGCTGGGGGCCGAGGTAGAGTGTCCCAGTCATAACAGAGACGCGTGGGAGCAGCGCTGGGCAGCCTCCCTGCAAGTCGATCGGCCTCACTGACTGAAACGGACCTGTGCTTCAGAAACACCCCGTGCTGACGACTCAGTCCAGGGAAACGCTCAGGACGGCACTCTCGCAGAAGCGCGAGCTAGGCTGTGAGTGCAGCCGGAAGAAACGTACATCTTTCACCCTTAACACAGCTAGGTATGGGACGGAGCACTGAGGCCCGCCTCAGGTACTTCACGACCTAGGCAGTGGATGCACTGCAGGGGACCCTGTGTCCGAAAGTGTCTCCGAGGAAAGGCCCTGTTCCTCCCGCTGTGTCCTTGAGGTAGTCAGAAACTACTGAGGATAACTGTCTGAGCTCACGTTTGAAACAGGGCGACCCTGCCCAAACGTAATTTCCCCCCCGGGTGGATGAGATGCGGCGAGAAGGGTGCCTGAGGCACACTCCTGGGGCCCGTCTTTTCTTTGCTCCAGAAGGCCTCAGGGAAAACGTGCGAGTTTACTCGCATCAGGCTCGCTGGTCTCAGTTCCTTGCTGGGAGCGTCTCCAAGAGCACTCCGGAGATTACCGGCGACAGAAAGGTGAGCCGTGGCCTCGAGTCAAAGTCCAGCGTTTTCCAGTAGTAAAGTGAAGCGTGCCGCCCTAGTGAGGAAGCAGGCGGTAAAGGAGAGCGTCAACTCTGTAAGGTATCGCAGGACTCATTGCGCACTCACGTTCGTTGTAAGTTTTGGGAGAGGGCACTGTGTGCCGCCCAGCTCTTGTGTGGCGTTTGAGCCGCCGGAGTGGAAACGTCCGTTTGCTTTAACTGCACGGATGTGCCAGCAGTAAAGGCACAGTGCTGCCCTCTTCGCTCGACACCTCCCGTTTGTTCAGCCTGCAAACGGCCTCAGGAACGCAGTTCTGAGCAGCCTTACATTCCATGCTGGTGTGCCCCAGGGAGCGATTTGGGCTCTTCTGAGAAACACCACTGTGCGTCCCCAGTGAAACCAGGGGACGCCTCAAGGACGACTCCCTTCGGCACCTGGAAGCTAGTTGTTTACGTCCAGCCTGAAAAAGAAAACGCTGGACGGCTGTCCCCGGGACAATGCTGGACGTTCGGGACCACCCCGAGTCACCAAGTACCAAACTTGGCACAGCGTGGGGAACGCTCTCCTGCACGTACGGCACCCCCCACCGGGAAACCTTTCTTACCAGAAGGGGGCCCTCGTTCCCTTGTACTAGATAGCTAGACAGAACGTTCAGATAAACATGCTGTGTCATCAAGCCTGAAAGTGGGACACTGATGGCAAAGTACGCCTTCTGCCCGTGTGCGAGCGACTTGTTTCGGCCTTCCAAGCTGCCTGAGCAGCGCTTGCGGCCCGACGTCTCTCCACCGCAGGGTAGTCGCTGTGGGCGAGCAAGGCTGCCTTCTCTCAAAGCCCATCCTGTGCTGGCAAATGCCTTTCTAGGGACTCATACCACTGCACTGCAGAGTCAACTCCGGCCAAATGAAAGGTGACCTGAGGCCCCAAAGGCAAGGGCTAGTGTTTCACGTCAGCAGAGCTGGGGGTGCAGGGGTGCCATGAATCCATGCGCCACGCTGGATGGCCTGAACTCCCCGATGCCTCCGGGGACACAGAGCAGAGGCGGCCGTGCACCACTTTGGCATGGTGACTGCTCTGTGCCGGAGGAGCGGCCGGTCGCTTCTGAGGAACCTCAGGGGGAAAGGAGGCCCGTGGGAGCCACTCTTCACATTCCTAGCAAGGGCCACGCGTTGCTTGCTGGGGGCCGAGGTAGAGTGTCCCAGTCATAACAGAGACGCGTGGGAGCAGCGCTGGGCAGCCTCCCTGCAAGTCGATCGGCCTCACTGACTGAAACGGACCTGTGCTTCAGAAACACCCCGTGCTGACGACTCAGTCCAGGGAAACGCTCAGGACGGCACTCTCGCAGAAGCGCGAGCTAGGCTGTGAGTGCAGCCGGAAGAAACGTACATCTTTCACCCTTAACACAGCTAGGTATGGGACGGAGCACTGAGGCCCGCCTCAGGTACTTCACGACCTAGGCAGTGGATGCACTGCAGGGGACCCTGTGTCCGAAAGTGTCTCCGAGGAAAGGCCCTGTTCCTCCCGCTGTGTCCTTGAGGTAGTCAGAAACTACTGAGGATAACTGTCTGAGCTCACGTTTGAAACAGGGGGACCCTGCCCAAACGTAATTTCCCCCCCGGGTGGATGAGATGCGGCGAGAAGGGTGCCTGAGGCACACTCCTGGGGCCCGTCTTTTCTTTGCTCCAGAAGGCCTCAGGGAAAACGTGCGAGTTTACTCGCATCAGGCTCGCTGGTCTCAGTTCCTTGCTGGGAGCGTCTCCAAGAGCACTCCGGAGATTACCGGCGACAGAAAGGTGAGCCGTGGCCTCGAGTCAAAGTCCAGCGTTTTCCAGTAGTAAAGTGAAGCGTGCCGCCCTAGTGAGGAAGCAGGCGGTAAAGGAGAGCGTCAACTCTGTAAGGTATCGCAGGACTCATTGCGCACTCACGTTCGTTGTAAGTTTTGGGAGAGGGCACTGTGTGCCGCCCAGCTCTTGTGTGGCGTTTGAGCCGCCGGAGTGGAAACGTCCGTTTGCTTTAACTGCACGGATGTGCCAGCAGTAAAGGCACAGTGCTGCCCTCTTCGCTCGACACCTCCCGTTTGTTCAGCCTGCAAACGGCCTCAGGAACGCAGTTCTGAGCAGCCTTACATTCCATGCTGGTGTGCCCCAGGGAGCGATTTGGGCTCTTCTGAGAAACACCACTGTGCGTCCCCAGTGAAACCAGGGGACGCCTCAAGGACGACTCCCTTCGGCACCTGGAAGCTAGTTGTTTACGTCCAGCCTGAAAAAGAAAACGCTGGACGGCTGTCCCCGGGACAATGCTGGACGTTCGGGACCACCCCGAGTCACCAAGTACCAAACTTGGCACAGCGTGGGGAACGCTCTCCTGCACGTACGGCACCCCCCACCGGGAAACCTTTCTTACCAGAAGGGGGCCCTCGTTCCCTTGTACTAGATAGCTAGACAGAACGTTCAGATAAACATGCTGTGTCATCAAGCCTGAAAGTGGGACACTGATGGCAAAGTACGCCTTCTGCCCGTGTGCGAGCGACTTGTTTCGGCCTTCCAAGCTGCCTGAGCAGCGCTTGCGGCCCGACGTCTCTCCACCGCAGGGTAGTCGCTGTGGGCGAGCAAGGCTGCCTTCTCTCAAAGCCCATCCTGTGCTGGCAAATGCCTTTCTAGGGACTCATACCACTGCACTGCAGAGTCAGCTCCGGCCAAATGAAAGGTGACCTGAGGCCCCAAGGCAAGGGCTAGTGTTTCACGTCAGCAGAGCTGGGGGTGCAGGGGTGCCATGAATCCATGCGCCACGCTGGATGGCCTGAACTCCCCGATGCCTCCGGGGACACAGAGCAGAGGCGGCCGTGCACCACTTTGGCATGGTGACTGCTCTGTGCCGGAGGAGCGGCCGGTCGCTTCTGAGGAACCTCAGGGGGAAAGGAGGCCCGTGGGAGCCACTCTTCACATTCCTAGCAAGGGCCACGCGTTGCTTGCTGGGGGCCGAGGTAGAGTGTCCCAGTCATAACAGAGACGCGTGGGAGCAGCGCTGGGCAGCCTCCCTGCAAGTCGATCGGCCTCACTGACTGAAACGGACCTGTGCTTCAGAAACACCCCGTGCTGACGACTCAGTCCAGGGAAACGCTCAGGACGGCACTCTCGCAGAAGCGCGAGCTAGGCTGTGAGTGCAGCCGGAAGAAACGTACATCTTTCACCCTTAACACAGCTAGGTATGGGACGGAGCACTGAGGCCCGCCTCAGGTACTTCACGACCTAGGCAGTGGATGCACTGCAGGGGACCCTGTGTCCGAAAGTGTCTCCGAGGAAAGGCCCTGTTCCTCCCGCTGTGTCCTTGAGGTAGTCAGAAACTACTGAGGATAACTGTCTGAGCTCACGTTTGAAACAGGGCGACCCTGCCCAAACGTAATTTCCCCCCCGGGTGGATGAGATGCGGCGAGAAGGGTGCCTGAGGCACACTCCTGGGGCCCGTCTTTTCTTTGCTCCAGAAGGCCTCAGGGAAAACGTGCGAGTTTACTCGCATCAGGCTCGCTGGTCTCAGTTCCTTGCTGGGAGCGTCTCCAAGAGCACTCCGGAGATTACCGGCGACAGAAAGGTGAGCCGTGGCCTCGACTCAAAGTCCAGCGTTTTCCAGTAGTAAAGTGAAGCGTGCCGCCCTAGTGAGGAAGCAGGCGGTAAAGGAGAGCGTCAACTCTGTAAGGTATCGCAGGACTCATTGCGCACTCACGTTCGTTGTAAGTTTTGGGAGAGGGCACTGTGTGCCGCCCAGCTCTTGTGTGGCGTTTGAGCCGCCGGAGTGGAAACGTCCGTTTGCTTTAACTGCACGGATGTGCCAGCAGTAAAGGCACAGTGCTGCCCTCTTCGCTCGACACCTCCCGTTTGTTCAGCCTGCAAACGGCCTCAGGAACGCAGTTCTGAGCAGCCTTACATTCCATGCTGGTGTGCCCCAGGGAGCGATTTGGGCTCTTCTGAGAAACACCACTGTGCGTCCCCAGTGAAACCAGGGGACGCCTCAAGGACGACTCCCTTCGGCACCTGGAAGCTAGTTGTTTACGTCCAGCCTGAAAAAGAAAACGCTGGACGGCTGTCCCCGGGACAATGCTGGACGTTCGGGACCACCCCGAGTCACCAAGTACCAAACTTGGCACAGCGTGGGGAACGCTCTCCTGCACGTACGGCACCCCCCACCGGGAAACCTTTCTTACCAGAAGGGGGCCCTCGTTCCCTTGTACTAGATAGCTAGACAGAACGTTCAGATAAACATGCTGTGTCATCAAGCCTGAAAGTGGGACACTGATGGCAAAGTACGCCTTCTGCCCGTGTGCGAGCGACTTGTTTCGGCCTTCCAAGCTGCCTGAGCAGCGCTTGCGGCCCGACGTCTCTCCACCGCAGGGTAGTCGCTGTGGGCGAGCAAGGCTGCCTTCTCTCAAAGCCCATCCTGTGCTGGCAAATGCCTTTCTAGGGACTCATACCACTGCACTGCAGAGTCAGCTCCGGCCAAATGAAAGGTGACCTGAGGCCCCAAGGCAAGGGCTAGTGTTTCACGTCAGCAGAGCTGGGGGTGCAGGGGTGCCATGAATCCATGCGCCACGCTGGATGGCCTGAACTCCCCGATGCCTCCGGGGACACAGAGCAGAGGCGGCCGTGCACCACTTTGGCATGGTGACTGCTCTGTGCCGGAGGAGCGGCCGGTCGCTTCTGAGGAACCTCAGGGGGAAAGGAGGCCCGTGGGAGCCACTCTTCACATTCCTAGCAAGGGCCACGCGTTGCTTGCTGGGGGCCGAGGTAGAGTGTCCCAGTCATAACAGAGACGCGTGGGAGCAGCGCTGGGCAGCCTCCCTGCAAGTCGATCGGCCTCACTGACTGAAACGGACCTGTGCTTCAGAAACACCCCGTGCTGACGACTCAGTCCAGGGAAACGCTCAGGACGGCACTCTCGCAGAAGCGCGAGCTAGGCTGTGAGTGCAGCCGGAAGAAACGTACATCTTTCACCCTTAACACAGCTAGGTATGGGACGGAGCACTGAGGCCCGCCTCAGGTACTTCACGACCTAGGCAGTGGATGCACTGCAGGGGACCCTGTGTCCGAAAGTGTCTCCGAGGAAAGGCCCTGTTCCTCCCGCTGTGTCCTTGAGGTAGTCAGAAACTACTGAGGATAACTGTCTGAGCTCACGTTTGAAACAGGGCGACCCTGCCCAAACGTAATTTCCCCCCCGGGTGGATGAGATGCGGCGAGAAGGGTGCCTGAGGCACACTCCTGGGGCCCGTCTTTTCTTTGCTCCAGAAGGCCTCAGGGAAAAAGTGCGAGTTTACTCGCATCAGGCTCGCTGGTCTCAGTTCCTTGCTGGGAGCGTCTCCAAGAGCATTCCGGAGATTACCGGCGACAGAAAGGTGAGCCGTGGCCTCGAGTCAAAGTCCAGCGTTTTCCAGTAGTAAAGTGAAGCGTGCCGCCCTAGTGAGGAAGCAGGCGGTAAAGGAGAGCGTCAACTCTGTAAGGTATCGCAGGACTCATTGCGCACTCACGTTCGTTGTAAGTTTTGGGAGAGGGCACTGTGTGCCGCCCAGCTCTTGTGTGGCGTTTGAGCCGCCGGAGTGGAAACGTCCGTTTGCTTTAACTGCACGGATGTGCCAGCAGTAAAGGCACAGTGCTGCCCTCTTCGCTCGACACCTCCCGTTTGTTCAGCCTGCAAACGGCCTCAGGAACGCAGTTCTGAGCAGCCTTACATTCCATGCTGGTGTGCCCCAGGGAGCGATTTGGGCTCTTCTGAGAAACACCACTGTGCGTCCCCAGTGAAACCAGGGGACGCCTCAAGGACGACTCCCTTCGGCACCTGGAAGCTAGTTGTTTACGTCCAGCCTGAAAAAGAAAACGCTGGACGGCTGTCCCCGGGACAATGCTGGACGTTCGGGACCACCCCGAGTCACCAAGTACCAAACTTGGCACAGCGTGGGGAACGCTCTCCTGCACGTACGGCACCCCCCACCGGGAAACCTTTCTTACCAGAAGGGGGCCCTCGTTCCCTTGTACTAGATAGCTAGACAGAACGTTCAGATAAACATGCTGTGTCATCAAGCCTGAAAGTGGGACACTGATGGCAAAGTACGCCTTCTGCCCGTGTGCGAGCGACTTGTTTCGGCCTTCCAAGCTGCCTGAGCAGCGCTTGCGGCCCGACGTCTCTCCACCGCAGGGTAGTCGCTGTGGGCGAGCAAGGCTGCCTTCTCTCAAAGCCCATCCTGTGCTGGCAAATGCCTTTCTAGGGACTCATACCACTGCACTGCAGAGTCAGCTCCGGCCAAATGAAAGGTGACCTGAGGCCCCAAAGGCAAGGGCTAGTGTTTCACGTCAGCAGAGCTGGGGGTGCAGGGGTGCCATGAATCCATGCGCCACGCTGGATGGCCTGAACTCCCCGATGCCTCCGGGGACACAGAGCAGAGGCGGCCGTGCACCACTTTGGCATGGTGACTGCTCTGTGCCGGAGGAGCGGCCGGTCGCTTCTGAGGAACCTCAGGGGGAAAGGAGGCCCGTGGGAGCCACTCTTCACATTCCTAGCAAGGGCCACGCGTTGCTTGCTGGGGGCCGAGGTAGAGTGTCCCAGTCATAACAGAGACGCGTGGGAGCAGCGCTGGGCAGCCTCCCTGCAAGTCGATCGGCCTCACTGACTGAAACGGACCTGTGCTTCAGAAACACCCCGTGCTGACGACTCAGTCCAGGGAAACGCTCAGGACGGCACTCTCGCAGAAGCGCGAGCTAGGCTGTGAGTGCAGCCGGAAGAAACGTACATCTTTCACCCTTAACACAGCTAGGTATGGGACGGAGCACTGAGGCCCGCCTCAGGTACTTCACGACCTAGGCAGTGGATGCACTGCAGGGGACCCTGTGTCCGAAAGTGTCTCCGAGGAAAGGCCCTGTTCCTCCCGCTGTGTCCTTGAGGTAGTCAGAAACTACTGAGGATAACTGTCTGAGCTCACGTTTGAAACAGGGCGACCCTGCCCAAACGTAATTTCCCCCCCGGGTGGATGAGATGCGGCGAGAAGGGTGCCTGAGGCACACTCCTGGGGCCCGTCTTTTCTTTGCTCCAGAAGGCCTCAGGGAAAACGTGCGAGTTTACTCGCATCAGGCTCGCTGGTCTCAGTTCCTTGCTGGGAGCGTCTCCAAGAGCACTCCGGAGATTACCGGCGACAGAAAGGTGAGCCGTGGCCTCGACTCAAAGTCCAGCGTTTTCCAGTAGTAAAGTGAAGCGTGCCGCCCTAGTGAGGAAGCAGGCGGTAAAGGAGAGCGTCAACTCTGTAAGGTATCGCAGGACTCATTGCGCACTCACGTTCGTTGTAAGTTTTGGGAGAGGGCACTGTGTGCCGCCCAGCTCTTGTGTGGCGTTTGAGCCGCCGGAGTGGAAACGTCCGTTTGCTTTAACTGCACGGATGTGCCAGCAGTAAAGGCACAGTGCTGCCCTCTTCGCTCGACACCTCCCGTTTGTTCAGCCTGCAAACGGCCTCAGGAACGCAGTTCTGAGCAGCCTTACATTCCATGCTGGTGTGCCCCAGGGAGCGATTTGGGCTCTTCTGAGAAACACCACTGTGCCTCCCCAGTGAAACCAGGGGACGCCTCAAGGACGACTCCCTTCGGCACCTGGAAGCTAGTTGTTTACGTCCAGCCTGAAAAAGAAAACGCTGGACGGCTGTCCCCGGGACAATGCTGGACGTTCGGGACCACCCCGAGTCACCAAGTACCAAACTTGGCACAGCGTGGGGAACGCTCTCCTGCACGTACGGCACCCCCCACCGGGAAACCTTTCTTACCAGAAGGGGGCCCTCGTTCCCTTGTACTAGATAGCTAGACAGAACGTTCAGATAAACATGCTGTGTCATCAAGCCTGAAAGTGGGACACTGATGGCAAAGTACGCCTTCTGCCCGTGTGCGAGCGACTTGTTTCGGCCTTCCAAGCTGCCTGAGCAGCGCTTGCGGCCCGACGTCTCTCCACCGCAGGGTAGTCGCTGTGGGCGAGCAAGGCTGCCTTCTCTCAAAGCCCATCCTGTGCTGGCAAATGCCTTTCTAGGGACTCATACCACTGCACTGCAGAGTCAGCTCCGGCCAAATGAAAGGTGACCTGAGGCCCCAAAGGCAAGGGCTAGTGTTTCACGTCAGCAGAGCTGGGGGTGCAGGGGTGCCATGAATCCATGCGCCACGCTGGATGGCCTGAACTCCCCGATGCCTCCGGGGACACAAGCAGAGGCGGCCGTGCACCACTTTGGCATGGTGACTGCTCTGTGCCGGAGGAGCGGCCGGTCGCTTCTGAGGAACCTCAGGGGGAAAGGAGGCCCGTGGGAGCCACTCTTCACATTCTAGCAAGGGCCACGCGTTGCTTGCTGGGGGCCGAGGTAGAGTGTCCCAGTCATAACAGAGACGCGTGGGAGCAGCGCTGGGCAGCCTCCCTGCAAGTCGATCGGCCTCACTGACTGAAACGGACCTGTGCTTCAGAAACACCCCGTGCTGACGACTCAGTCCAGGGAAACGCTCAGGACGGCACTCTCGCAGAAGCGCGAGCTAGGCTGTGAGTGCAGCCGGAAGAAACGTACATCTTTCACCCTTAACACAGCTAGGTATGGGACGGAGCACTGAGGCCCGCCTCAGGTACTTCACGACCTAGGCAGTGGATGCACTGCAGGGGACCCTGTGTCCGAAAGTGTCTCCCGAGGAAAGGCCCTGTTCCTCCCGCTGTGTCCTTGAGGTAGTCAGAAACTACTGAGGATAACTGTCTGAGCTCACGTTTGAAACAGGGCGACCTGCCCAAACGTAATTTCCCCCCGGGTGGATGAGATGCGGCGAGAAGGGTGCCTGAGGCACACTCCTGGGGCCCGTCTTTTCTTTGCTCCAGAAGGCCTCAGGGAAACGTGCGAGTTTACTCGCATCAGGCTCGCTGGTCTCAGTTCCTTGCTGGGAGCGTCTCCAAGAGCACTCCGGAGATTACCGGCGACAGAAAGGTGAGCCGTGGCCTCGAGTCAAAGTCCAGCGTTTTCCAGTAGTAAAGTGAAGCGTGCCGCCCTAGTGAGGAAGCAGGCGGTAAAGGAGAGCGTCAACTCTGTAAGGTATCGCAGGACTCATTGCGCACTCACGTTCGTTGTAAGTTTTGGGAGAGGGCACTGTGTGCCGCCCAGCTCTTGTGTGGCGTTTGAGCCGCCGGAGTGGAAACGTCCGTTTGCTTTAACTGCACGGATGTGCCAGCAGTAAAGGCACAGTGCTGCCCTCTTCGCTCGACACCTCCCGTTTGTTCAGCCTGCAAACGGCCTCAGGAACGCAGTTCTGAGCAGCCTTACATTCCATGCTGGTGTGCCCCAGGGAGCGATTTGGGCTCTTCTGAGAAACACCACTGTGCCGTCCCCAGTGAAACCAGGGGACGCCTCAAGGACGACTCCCTTCGGCACCTGGAAGCTAGTTGTTTACGTCCAGCCTGAAAAGAAAACGCTGGACGGCTGTCCCCGGGACAATGCTGGACGTTCGGGACCACCCCGAGTCACCAAGTACCAAACTTGGCACAGCGTGGGGAACGCTCTCCTGCACGTACGGCACCCCCCACCCGGGAAACCTTTCTTACCAGAAGGGGGCCCTCGTTCCCTTGTACTAGATAGCTAGACAGAACGTTCAGATAAACATGCTGTGTCATCAAGCCTGAAAGTGGGACACTGATGGCAAAGTACGCCTTCTGCCCGTGTGCGAGCGACTTGTTTCGGCCTTCCAAGCTGCCTGAGCAGCGCTTGCGGCCCGACGTCTCTCCACCGCAGGGTAGTCGCTGTGGGCGAGCAAGGATGCCTTCTCTCAAAGCCCATCCTGTGCTGGCAAATGCCTTTCTAGGGACTCATACACTGCACTGCAGAGTCAGCTCCGGCAAATGAAAGGTGACCTGAGGCCCCAAAGGCAAGGGCTAGTGTTTCACGTCAGCAGAGCTGGGGGTGCAGGGGTGCCATGAATCCATGCGCCACGCTGGATGGCCTGAACTCCCCGATGCCTCCGGGGACACAGAGCAGAGGCGGCCGTGCACCACTTTGGCATGGTGACTGCTCTGTGCCGGAGGAGCGGCCGGTCGCTTCTGAGGAACCTCAGGGGGAAAGGAGGCCCGTGGGAGCCACTCTTCACATTCCTAGCAAGGGCCACGCGTTGCTTGCTGGGGGCCGAGGTAGAGTGTCCCAGTCATAACAGAGACGCGTGGGAGCAGCGCTGGGCAGCCTCCCTGCAAGTCGATCCGCCTCACTGACTGAAACGGACCTGTGCTTCAGAAACACCCCGTGCTGACGACTCAGTCCAGGGAAACGCTCAGGACGGCACTCTCGCAGAAGCGCGAGCTAGGCTGTGAGTGCAGCCGGAAGAAACGTACATCTTTCACCCTTAACACAGCTAGGTATGGGACGGAGCACTGAGGCCCGCCTCAGGTACTTCACGACCTAGGCAGTGGATGCACTGCAGGGGACCCTGTGTCCGAAAGTGTCTCCGAGGAAAGGCCCTGTTCCTCCCGCTGTGTCCTTGAGGTAGTCAGAAACTACTGAGGATAACTGTCTGAGCTCACGTTTGAAACAGGGCGACCCTGCCCAAACGTAATTTCCCCCCCGGGTGGATGAGATGCGGCGAGAGGGTGCCTGAGGCACACTCCTGGGGCCCGTCTTTTCTTTGCTCCAGAAGGCCTCAGGGAAACGTGCGAGTTTACTCGCATCAGGCTCGCTGGTCTCAGTTCCTTGCTGGGAGCGTCTCAAGAGCACTCCGGAGATTACCGGCGACAGAAAGGTGAGCCTGTGGCCTCGAGTCAAAGTCCAGCGTTTTCCAGTAGTAAAGTGAAGCGTGCCGCCCTAGTGAGGAAGCAGGCGGTAAAGGAGAGCGTCAACTCTGTAAGGTATCGCAGGACTCATTGCGCACTCACGTTCGTTGTAAGTTTTGGAGAGGGCACTGTGTGCCGCCCCAGCTCTTGTGTGGCGTTTGAGCCGCCGGAGTGGAAACGTCCGTTTGCTTTAACTGCACGGATGTGCCAGCAGTAAAGGCACAGTGCTGCCCTCTTCGCTCGACACCTCCCGTTTGTTCAGCCTGCAAACGGCCTCAGGAACGCAGTTCTGAGCAGCCTTACATTCCATGCTGGTGTGCCCCAGGGAGCGATTTGGGCTCTTCTGAGAAACACCACTGTGCGTCCCCAGTGAAACCAGGGACGCCTCAAGGACGACTCCCTTCGGCACCTTGGAAGCTAGTTGTTTACGTCCAGCCTGAAAAAGAAAACGCTGGACGGCTGTCCCGGGACAATGCTGGACGTTCGGGACCACCCCGAGTCACCAAGTACCAAACTTGGCACAGCGTGGGGAACGCTCTCCTGCACGTACGGCACCCCCCACCGGGGAAACCTTTCTTACCAGAAGGGGGCCCTCGTTCCCTTGCTACTAGATAGCTAGACAGAACGTTCAGATAAACATGCTGTGTCATCAAGCCTGAAAGTGGGACACTGATGGCAAAGTACGCCTTCTGCCCGTGTGCGAGCGACTTGTTTCGCCTTCCAGCTGCCTGAGCAGCGCTTGCGCCCGACGTCTTCCAACTGCAGGGTAGTCGCTGTGGGCGAGCAAGGCTGCCTTCTCTCAAAGCCCATCCTGTGCTGGCAAATGCCTTTCTAGGGACTCATACCACTGCACTGCAGAGTCAGCCTCCGGCCAAATGAAAGGTGACCCTGAGGCCCAAAGGCAAGGCTAGTGTTTCACGTCAGCAGAGCTGGGGGTGCAGGGGTGCCATGAATCCATGCGCCACGCTGGATGGCCTGAACTCCCCGATGCCTCCGGGGACACAGAGCAGAGGCGGCCGTGCACCACTTTGGCATGGTGACTGCTCTGTGCCGGAGGAGCGGCCGGTCGCTTTGAGGAACCTCAGGGGGAAAGGAGGCCCGTGGGAGCCACTCTTCACATTCCTAGCAAGGGCCACGCGTTGCTTGCTTGGGGCCGAGGTAGAGTGTCCCAGTCATAACCAGAGACGCGTGGGGAGCAGCGCTGGGCAGCCTCCCTGCAAGTCAGTCGGCCTCACTGACTGAAACGGACTGTGCTTCAGAAACACCCCGTGCTGACGGACTCAGTCCAGGGAACGCTCAGACGGCACTCTCGCAGAAGCGCGAGCTAGGCTGTGAGTTGCAGCCGGAAAGAAACGTACATCTTTCACCCTTAACACAGCTAGGTATGGGACGGAGCACTGAGGCCCGCCTCAGGGGTACTTCACGACCTAGGCAGTGGATGCACTGCAGGGGACCTGTGTCCGAAGTGTCCTCCGAGGAAAGGCCCTGTTCCTCCGCTGTGTCCTTGAGGTAGTCAGAAACTACTGAGGATAACTGTCTGAGCTCACGTTTGAAACAGGGCGACCCTCCAAACAGTAATTTCCCCACCCGGGTGGAATGAGATGCGGCGAGAAGGGTGCCTGAGGCACACTCTGGGGCCCGTCTTTTCTTTGCTCCAGAAGCCTCAGGGAAAAAGTGCGAGTTTACTCGCATCAGGCTCGCTGGTCTCAGGTTCCTTGCTGGGAGCGTCTCCAAGAGCACTCCGGAGATTACCGGCGACAGAAAGGTGAGCCGTGGCCTCGAGTCAAAGTCCAGCGTTTTCCAGTAGTAAAGTGAAGCGTGCCGCCCTAGTGAGGAAGCAGGCGGTAAAGGAGAGCGTCAACTCTGTAAGGTATCGCAGGACTCATTGCGCACTCACGTTCGTTGTAAGTTTTGGGAGAGGGCACTGTGTGCCGCCCAGCTCTTGTGTGGCGTTTGAGCCGCCGGAGTGGAAACGTCCGTTTGCTTTAACTGCACGGATGTGCCAGCAGTAAAGGCACAGTGCTGCCCTCTTCGCTCGACACCTCCCGTTTGTTCAGCCTGCAAACGGCCTCAGGAACGCAGTTCTGAGCAGCCTTACATTCCATGCTGGTGTGCCCCAGGGAGCGATTTGGGCTCTTCTGAGAAACACCACTGTGCGTCCCCAGTGAAACCAGGGGACGCCTCAAGGACGACTCCCTTCGGCACCTGGAAGCTAGTTGTTTACGTCCAGCCTGAAAAAGAAAACGCTGGACGGCTGTCCCCGGGACAATGCTGGACGTTCGGGACCACCCCGAGTCACCAAGTACCAAACTTGGCACAGCGTGGGGAACGCTCTCCTGCACGTACGGCACCCCCCACCGGGAAACCTTTCTTACCAGAAGGGGGCCCTCGTTCCCTTGTACTAGATAGCTAGACAGAACGTTCAGATAAACATGCTGTGTCATCAAGCCTGAAAGTGGGACACTGATGGCAAAGTACGCCTTCTGCCCGTGTGCGAGCGACTTGTTTCGGCCTTCCAAGCTGCCTGAGCAGCGCTTGCGGCCCGACGTCTCTCCACCGCAGGGTAGTCGCTGTGGGCGAGCAAGGCTGCCTTCTCTCAAAGCCCATCCTGTGCTGGCAAATGCCTTTCTAGGGACTCATACCACTGCACTGCAGAGTCAGCTCCGGCCAAATGAAAGGTGACCTGAGGCCCCAAGGCAAGGGCTAGTGTTTCACGTCAGCAGAGCTGGGGGTGCAGGGGTGCCATGAATCCATGCGCCACGCTGGATGGCCTGAACTCCCCGATGCCTCCGGGGACACAGAGCAGAGGCGGCCGTGCACCACTTTGGCATGGTGACTGCTCTGTGCCGGAGGAGCGGCCGGTCGCTTCTGAGGAACCTCAGGGGGAAAGGAGGCCCGTGGGAGCCACTCTTCACATTCCTAGCAAGGGCCACGCGTTGCTTGCTGGGGGCCGAGGTAGAGTGTCCCAGTCATAACAGAGACGCGTGGGAGCAGCGCTGGGCAGCCTCCCTGCAAGTCGATCGGCCTCACTGACTGAAACGGACCTGTGCTTCAGAAACACCCCGTGCTGACGACTCAGTCCAGGGAAACGCTCAGGACGGCACTCTCGCAGAAGCGCGAGCTAGGCTGTGAGTGCAGCCGGAAGAAACGTACATCTTTCACCCTTAACACAGCTAGGTATGGGACGGAGCACTGAGGCCCGCCTCAGGTACTTCACGACCTAGGCAGTGGATGCACTGCAGGGGACCCTGTGTCCGAAAGTGTCTCCGAGGAAAGGCCCTGTTCCTCCCGCTGTGTCCTTGAGGTAGTCAGAAACTACTGAGGATAACTGTCTGAGCTCACGTTTGAAACAGGGCGACCCTGCCCAAACGTAATTTCCCCCCCGGGTGGATGAGATGCGGCGAGAAGGGTGCCTGAGGCACACTCCTGGGGCCCGTCTTTTCTTTGCTCCAGAAGGCCTCAGGGAAAAAGTGCGAGTTTACTCGCATCAGGCTCGCTGGTCTCAGTTCCTTGCTGGGAGCGTCTCCAAGAGCATTCCGGAGATTACCAGCGACAGAAAGGTGAGCCGTGGCCTCGAGTCAAAGTCCAGCGTTTTCCAGTAGTAAAGTGAAGCGTGCCGCCCTAGTGAGGAAGCAGGCGGTAAAGGAGAGCGTCAACTCTGTAAGGTATCGCAGGACTCATTGCGCACTCACGTTCGTTGTAAGTTTTGGGAGAGGGCACTGTGTGCCGCCCAGCTCTTGTGTGGCGTTTGAGCCGCCGGAGTGGAAACGTCCGTTTGCTTTAACTGCACGGATGTGCCAGCAGTAAAGGCACAGTGCTGCCCTCTTCGCTCGACACCTCCCGTTTGTTCAGCCTGCAAACGGCCTCAGGAACGCAGTTCTGAGCAGCCTTACATTCCATGCTGGTGTGCCCCAGGGAGCGATTTGGGCTCTTCTGAGAAACACCACTGTGCGTCCCCAGTGAAACCAGGGGACGCCTCAAGGACGACTCCCTTCGGCACCTGGAAGCTAGTTGTTTACGTCCAGCCTGAAAAAGAAAACGCTGGACGGCTGTCCCCGGGACAATGCTGGACGTTCGGGACCACCCCGAGTCACCAAGTACCAAACTTGGCACAGCGTGGGGAACGCTCTCCTGCACGTACGGCACCCCCCACCGGGAAACCTTTCTTACCAGAAGGGGGCCCTCGTTCCCTTGTACTAGATAGCTAGACAGAACGTTCAGATAAACATGCTGTGTCATCAAGCCTGAAAGTGGGACACTGATGGCAAAGTACGCCTTCTGCCCGTGTGCGAGCGACTTGTTTCGGCCTTCCAAGCTGCCTGAGCAGCGCTTGCGGCCCGACGTCTCTCCACCGCAGGGTAGTCGCTGTGGGCGAGCAAGGCTGCCTTCTCTCAAAGCCCATCCTGTGCTGGCAAATGCCTTTCTAGGGACTCATACCACTGCACTGCAGAGTCAGCTCCGGCCAAATGAAAGGTGACCTGAGGCCCCAAAGGCAAGGGCTAGTGTTTCACGTCAGCAGAGCTGGGGGTGCAGGGGTGCCATGAATCCATGCGCCACGCTGGATGGCCTGAACTCCCCGATGCCTCCGGGGACACAGAGCAGAGGCGGCCGTGCACCACTTTGGCATGGTGACTGCTCTGTGCCGGAGGAGCGGCCGGTCGCTTCTGAGGAACCTCAGGGGGAAAGGAGGCCCGTGGGAGCCACTCTTCACATTCCTAGCAAGGGCCACGCGTTGCTTGCTGGGGGCCGAGGTAGAGTGTCCCAGTCATAACAGAGACGCGTGGGAGCAGCGCTGGGCAGCCTCCCTGCAAGTCGATCGGCCTCACTGACTGAAACGGACCTGTGCTTCAGAAACACCCCGTGCTGACGACTCAGTCCAGGGAAACGCTCAGGACGGCACTCTCGCAGAAGCGCGAGCTAGGCTGTGAGTGCAGCCGGAAGAAACGTACATCTTTCACCCTTAACACAGCTAGGTATGGGACGGAGCACTGAGGCCCGCCTCAGGTACTTCACGACCTAGGCAGTGGATGCACTGCAGGGGACCCTGTGTCCGAAAGTGTCTCCGAGGAAAGGCCCTGTTCCTCCCGCTGTGTCCTTGAGGTAGTCAGAAACTACTGAGGATAACTGTCTGAGCTCACGTTTGAAACAGGGCGACCCTGCCCAAACGTAATTTCCCCCCCGGGTGGATGAGATGCGGCGAGAAGGGTGCCTGAGGCACACTCCTGGGGCCCGTCTTTTCTTTGCTCCAGAAGGCCTCAGGGAAAACGTGCGAGTTTACTCGCATCAGGCTCGCTGGTCTCAGTTCCTTGCTGGGAGCGTCTCCAAGAGCACTCCGGAGATTACCGGCGACAGAAAGGTGAGCCGTGGCCTCGAGTCAAAGTCCAGCGTTTTCCAGTAGTAAAGTGAAGCGTGCCGCCCTAGTGAGGAAGCAGGCGGTAAAGGAGAGCGTCAACTCTGTAAGGTATCGCAGGACTCATTGCGCACTCACGTTCGTTGTAAGTTTTGGGAGAGGGCACTGTGTGCCGCCCAGCTCTTGTGTGGCGTTTGAGCCGCCGGAGTGGAAACGTCCGTTTGCTTTAACTGCACGGATGTGCCAGCAGTAAAGGCACAGTGCTGCCCTCTTCGCTCGACACCTCCCGTTTGTTCAGCCTGCAAACGGCCTCAGGAACGCAGTTCTGAGCAGCCTTACATTCCATGCTGGTGTGCCCCAGGGAGTGATTTGGGCTCTTCTGAGAAACACCACTGTGCGTCCCCAGTGAAACCAGGGGACGCCTCAAGGACGACTCCCTTCGGCACCTGGAAGCTAGTTGTTTACGTCCAGCCTGAAAAAGAAAACGCTGGACGGCTGTCCCCGGGACAATGCTGGACGTTCGGGACCACCCCGAGTCACCAAGTACCAAACTTGGCACAGCGTGGGGAACGCTCTCCTGCACGTACGGCACCCCCCACCGGGAAACCTTTCTTACCAGAAGGGGGCCCTCGTTCCCTTGTACTAGATAGCTAGACAGAACGTTCAGATAAACATGCTGTGTCATCAAGCCTGAAAGTGGGACACTGATGGCAAAGTACGCCTTCTGCCCGTGTGCGAGCGACTTGTTTCGGCCTTCCAAGCTGCCTGAGCAGCGCTTGCGGCCCGACGTCTCTCCACCGCAGGGTAGTCGCTGTGGGCGAGCAAGGCTGCCTTCTCTCAAAGCCCATCCTGTGCTGGCAAATGCCTTTCTAGGGACTCATACCACTGCACTGCAGAGTCAGCTCCGGCCAAATGAAAGGTGACCTGAGGCCCCAAAGGCAAGGGCTAGTGTTTCACGTCAGCAGAGCTGGGGGTGCAGGGGTGCCATGAATCCATGCGCCACGCTGGATGGCCTGAACTCCCCGATGCCTCCGGGGACACAGAGCAGAGGCGGCCGTGCACCACTTTGGCATGGTGACTGCTCTGTGCCGGAGGAGCGGCCGGTCGCTTCTGAGGAACCTCAGGGGGAAAGGAGGCCCGTGGGAGCCACTCTTCACATTCCTAGCAAGGGCCACGCGTTGCTTGCTGGGGGCCGAGGTAGAGTGTCCCAGTCATAACAGAGACGCGTGGGAGCAGCGCTGGGCAGCCTCCCTGCAAGTCGATCGGCCTCACTGACTGAAACGGACCTGTGCTTCAGAAACACCCCGTGCTGACGACTCAGTCCAGGGAAACGCTCAGGACGGCACTCTCGCAGAAGCGCGAGCTAGGCTGTGAGTGCAGCCGGAAGAAACGTACATCTTTCACCCTTAACACAGCTAGGTATGGGACGGAGCACTGAGGCCCGCCTCAGGTACTTCACGACCTAGGCAGTGGATGCACTGCAGGGGACCCTGTGTCCGAAAGTGTCTCCGAGGAAAGGCCCTGTTCCTCCCGCTGTGTCCTTGAGGTAGTCAGAAACTACTGAGGATAACTGTCTGAGCTCACGTTTGAAACAGGGCGACCCTGCCCAAACGTAATTTCTTCCCCCCCGGGTGGATGAGATGCGGCGAGAAGGGTGCCTGAGGCACACTCCTGGGGCCCGTCTTTTCTTTGCTCCAGGAGGCCTCAGGGAAAACGTGCGAGTTTACTCGCATCAGGCTCGCTGGTCTCAGTTCCTTGCTGGGAGCGTCTCCAAGAGCACTCCGGAGATTACCGGCGACAGAAAGGTGAGCCGTGGCCTCGAGTCAAAGTCCAGCGTTTTCCAGTAGTAAAGTGAAGCGTGCCGCCCTAGTGAGGAAGCAGGCGGTAAAGGAGAGCGTCAACTCTGTAAGGTATCGCAGGACTCATTGCGCACTCACGTTCGTTGTAAGTTTTGGGAGAGGGCACTGTGTGCCGCCCAGCTCTTGTGTGGCGTTTGAGCCGCCGGAGTGGAAACGTCCGTTTGCTTTAACTGCACGGATGTGCCAGCAGTAAAGGCACAGTGCTGCCCTCTTCGCTCGACACCTCCCGTTTGTTCAGCCTGCAAACGGCCTCAGGAACGCAGTTCTGAGCAGCCTTACATTCCATGCTGGTGTGCCCCAGGGAGCGATTTGGGCTCTTCTGAGAAACACCACTGTGCGTCCCCAGTGAAACCAGGGGACGCCTCAAGGACGACTCCCTTCGGCACCTGGAAGCTAGTTGTTTACGTCCAGCCTGAAAAAGAAAACGCTGGACGGCTGTCCCCGGGACAATGCTGGACGTTCGGGACCACCCCGAGTCACCAAGTACCAAACTTGGCACAGCGTGGGGAACGCTCTCCTGCACGTACGGCACCCCCCACCGGGAAACCTTTCTTACCAGAAGGGGGCCCTCGTTCCCTTGTACTAGATAGCTAGACAGAACGTTCAGATAAACATGCTGTGTCATCAAGCCTGAAAGTGGGACACTGATGGCAAAGTACGCCTTCTGCCCGTGTGCGAGCGACTTGTTTCGGCCTTCCAAGCTGCCTGAGCAGCGCTTGCGGCCCGACGTCTCTCCACCGCAGGGTAGTCGCTGTGGGCGAGCAAGGCTGCCTTCTCTCAAAGCCCATCCTGTGCTGGCAAATGCCTTTCTAGGGACTCACACCACTGCACTGCAGAGTCAGCTCCGGCCAAATGAAAGGTGACCTGAGGCCCCAAAGGCAAGGGCTAGTGTTTCACGTCAGCAGAGCTGGGGGTGCAGGGGTGCCATGAATCCATGCGCCACGCTGGATGGCCTGAACTCCCCGATGCCTCCGGGGACACAGAGCAGAGGCGGCCGTGCACCACTTTGGCATGGTGACTGCTCTGTGCCGGAGGAGCGGCCGGTCGCTTCTGAGGAACCTCAGGGGCAAAGGAGGCCCGTGGGAGCCACTCTTCACATTCCTAGCAAGGGCCACGCGTTGCTTGCTGGGGGCCGAGGTAGAGTGTCCCAGTCATAACAGAGACGCGTGGGAGCAGCGCTGGGCAGCCTCCCTGCAAGTCGATCGGCCTCACTGACTGAAACGGACCTGTGCTTCAGAAACACCCCGTGCTGACGACTCAGTCCAGGGAAACGCTCAGGACGGCACTCTCGCAGAAGCGCGAGCTAGGCTGTGAGTGCAGCCGGAAGAAACGTACATCTTTCACCCTTAACACAGCTAGGTATGGGACGGAGCACTGAGGCCCGCCTCAGGTACTTCACGACCTAGGCAGTGGATGCACTGCAGGGGACCCTGTGTCCGAAAGTGTCTCCGAGGAAAGGCCCTGTTCCTCCCGCTGTGTCCTTGAGGTAGTCAGAAACTACTGAGGATAACTGTCTGAGCTCACGTTTGAAACAGGGCGACCCTGCCCAAACGTAATTTCCCCCCCGGGTGGATGAGATGCGGCGAGAAGGGTGCCTGAGGCACACTCCTGGGGCCCGTCTTTTCTTTGCTCCAGAAGGCCTCAGGGAAAACGTGCGAGTTTACTCGCATCAGGCTCGCTGGTCTCAGTTCCTTGCTGGGAGCGTCTCCAAGAGCACTCCGGAGATTACCGGCGACAGAAAGGTGAGCCGTGGCCTCGAGTCAAAGTCCAGCGTTTTCCAGTAGTAAAGTGAAGCGTGCCGCCCTAGTGAGGAAGCAGGCGGTAAAGGAGAGCGTCAACTCTGTAAGGTATCGCAGGACTCATTGCGCACTCACGTTCGTTGTAAGTTTTGGGAGAGGGCACTGTGTGCCGCCCAGCTCTTGTGTGGCGTTTGAGCCGCCGGAGTGGAAACGTCCGTTTGCTTTAACTGCACGGATGTGCCAGCAGTAAAGGCACAGTGCTGCCCTCTTCGCTCGACACCTCCCGTTTGTTCAGCCTGCAAACGGCCTCAGGAACGCAGTTCTGAGCAGCCTTACATTCCATGCTGGTGTGCCCCAGGGAGCGATTTGGGCTCTTCTGAGAAACACCACTGTGCGTCCCCAGTGAAACCAGGGGACGCCTCAAGGACGACTCCCTTCGGCACCTGGAAGCTAGTTGTTTACGTCCAGCCTGAAAAAGAAAACGCTGGACGGCTGTCCCCGGGACAATGCTGGACGTTCGGGACCACCCCGAGTCACCAAGTACCAAACTTGGCACAGCGTGGGGAACGCTCTCCTGCACGTACGGCACCCCCCACCGGGAAACCTTTCTTACCAGAAGGGGGCCCTCGTTCCCTTGTACTAGATAGCTAGACAGAACGTTCAGATAAACATGCTGTGTCATCAAGCCTGAAAGTGGGACACTGATGGCAAAGTACGCCTTCTGCCCGTGTGCGAGCGACTTGTTTCGGCCTTCCAAGCTGCCTGAGCAGCGCTTGCGGCCCGACGTCTCTCCACCGCAGGGTAGTCGCTGTGGGCGAGCAAGGCTGCCTTCTCTCAAAGCCCATCCTGTGCTGGCAAATGCCTTTCTAGGGACTCACACCACTGCACTGCAGAGTCAGCTCCGGCCAAATGAAAGGTGACCTGAGGCCCCAAAGGCAAGGGCTAGTGTTTCACGTCAGCAGAGCTCGGGGTGCAGGGGTGCCATGAATCCATGCGCCACGCTGGATGGCCTGAACTCCCCGATGCCTCCGGGGACACAGAGCAGAGGCGGCCGTGCACCACTTTGGCATGGTGACTGCTCTGTGCCGGAGGAGCGGCCGGTCGCTTCTGAGGAACCTCAGGGGCAAAGGAGGCCCGTGGGAGCCACTCTTCACATTCCTAGCAAGGGCCACGCGTTGCTTGCTGGGGGCCGAGGTAGAGTGTCCCAGTCATAACAGAGACGCGTGGGAGCAGCGCTGGGCAGCCTCCCTGCAAGTCGATCGGCCTCACTGACTGAAACGGACCTGTGCTTCAGAAACACCCCGTGCTGACGACTCAGTCCAGGGAAACGCTCAGGACGGCACTCTCGCAGAAGCGCGAGCTAGGCTGTGAGTGCAGCCGGAAGAAACGTACATCTTTCACCCTTAACACAGCTAGGTATGGGACGGAGCACTGAGGCCCGCCTCAGGTACTTCACGACCTAGGCAGTGGATGCACTGCAGGGGACCCTGTGTCCGAAAGTGTCTCCGAGGAAAGGCCCTGTTCCTCCCGCTGTGTCCTTGAGGTAGTCAGAAACTACTGAGGATAACTGTCTGAGCTCACGTTTGAAACAGGGCGACCCTGCCCAAACGTAATTTCCCCCCCGGGTGGATGAGATGCGGCGAGAAGGGTGCCTGAGGCACACTCCTGGGGCCCGTCTTTTCTTTGCTCCAGAAGGCCTCAGGGAAAACGTGCGAGTTTACTCGCATCAGGCTCGCTGGTCTCAGTTCCTTGCTGGGAGCGTCTCCAAGAGCACTCCGGAGATTACCGGCGACAGAAAGGTGAGCCGTGGCCTCGAGTCAAAGTCCAGCGTTTTCCAGTAGTAAAGTGAAGCGTGCCGCCCTAGTGAGGAAGCAGGCGGTAAAGGAGAGCGTCAACTCTGTAAGGTATCGCAGGACTCATTGCGCACTCACGTTCGTTGTAAGTTTTGGGAGAGGGCACTGTGTGCCGCCCAGCTCTTGTGTGGCGTTTGAGCCGCCGGAGTGGAAACGTCCGTTTGCTTTAACTGCACGGATGTGCCAGCAGTAAAGGCACAGTGCTGCCCTCTTCGCTCGACACCTCCCGTTTGTTCAGCCTGCAAACGGCCTCAGGAACGCAGTTCTGAGCAGCCTTACATTCCATGCTGGTGTGCCCCAGGGAGCGATTTGGGCTCTTCTGAGAAACACCACTGTGCGTCCCCAGTGAAACCAGGGGACGCCTCAAGGACGACTCCCTTCGGCACCTGGAAGCTAGTTGTTTACGTCCAGCCTGAAAAAGAAAACGCTGGACGGCTGTCCCCGGGACAATGCTGGACGTTCGGGACCACCCCGAGTCACCAAGTACCAAACTTGGCACAGCGTGGGGAACGCTCTCCTGCACGTACGGCACCCCCCACCGGGAAACCTTTCTTACCAGAAGGGGGCCCTCGTTCCCTTGTACTAGATAGCTAGACAGAACGTTCAGATAAACATGCTGTGTCATCAAGCCTGAAAGTGGGACACTGATGGCAAAGTACGCCTTCTGCCCGTGTGCGAGCGACTTGTTTCGGCCTTCCAAGCTGCCTGAGCAGCGCTTGCGGCCCGACGTCTCTCCACCGCAGGGTAGTCGCTGTGGGCGAGCAAGGCTGCCTTCTCTCAAAGCCCATCCTGTGCTGGCAAATGCCTTTCTAGGGACTCACACCACTGCACTGCAGAGTCAACTCCGGCCAAATGAAAGGTGACCTGAGGCCCCAAAGGCAAGGGCTAGTGTTTCACGTCAGCAGAGCTCGGGGTGCAGGGGTGCCATGAATCCATGCGCCACGCTGGATGGCCTGAACTCCCCGATGCCTCCGGGGACACAGAGCAGAGGCGGCCGTGCACCACTTTGGCATGGTGACTGCTCTGTGCCGGAGGAGCGGCCGGTCGCTTCTGAGGAACCTCAGGGGCAAAGGAGGCCCGTGGGAGCCACTCTTCACATTCCTAGCAAGGGCCACGCGTTGCTTGCTGGGGGCCGAGGTAGAGTGTCCCAGTCATAACAGAGACGCGTGGGAGCAGCGCTGGGCAGCCTCCCTGCAAGTCGATCGGCCTCACTGACTGAAACGGACCTGTGCTTCAGAAACACCCCGTGCTGACGACTCAGTCCAGGGAAACGCTCAGGACGGCACTCTCGCAGAAGCGCGAGCTAGGCTGTGAGTGCAGCCGGAAGAAACGTACATCTTTCACCCTTAACACAGCTAGGTATGGGACGGAGCACTGAGGCCCGCCTCAGGTACTTCACGACCTAGGCAGTGGATGCACTGCAGGGGACCCTGTGTCCGAAAGTGTCTCCGAGGAAAGGCCCTGTTCCTCCCGCTGTGTCCTTGAGGTAGTCAGAAACTACTGAGGATAACTGTCTGAGCTCACGTTTGAAACAGGGCGACCCTGCCCAAACGTAATTTCCCCCCCGGGTGGATGAGATGCGGCGAGAAGGGTGCCTGAGGCACACTCCTGGGGCCCGTCTTTTCTTTGCTCCAGGAGGCCTCAGGGAAAACGTGCGAGTTTACTCGCATCAGGCTCGCTGGTCTCAGTTCCTTGCTGGGAGCGTCTCCAAGAGCACTCCGGAGATTACCGGCGACAGAAAGGTGAGCCGTGGCCTCGAGTCAAAGTCCAGCGTTTTCCAGTAGTAAAGTGAAGCGTGCCGCCCTAGTGAGGAAGCAGGCGGTAAAGGAGAGCGTCAACTCTGTAAGGTATCGCAGGACTCATTGCGCACTCACGTTCGTTGTAAGTTTTGGGAGAGGGCACTGTGTGCCGCCCAGCTCTTGTGTGGCGTTTGAGCCGCCGGAGTGGAAACGTCCGTTTGCTTTAACTGCACGGATGTGCCAGCAGTAAAGGCACAGTGCTGCCCTCTTCGCTCGACACCTCCCGTTTGTTCAGCCTGCAAACGGCCTCAGGAACGCAGTTCTGAGCAGCCTTACATTCCATGCTGGTGTGCCCCAGGGAGCGATTTGGGCTCTTCTGAGAAACACCACTGTGCGTCCCCAGTGAAACCAGGGGACGCCTCAAGGACGACTCCCTTCGGCACCTGGAAGCTAGTTGTTTACGTCCAGCCTGAAAAAGAAAACGCTGGACGGCTGTCCCCGGGACAATGCTGGACGTTCGGGACCACCCCGAGTCACCAAGTACCAAACTTGGCACAGCGTGGGGAACGCTCTCCTGCACGTACGGCACCCCCCACCGGGAAACCTTTCTTACCAGAAGGGGGCCCTCGTTCCCTTGTACTAGATAGCTAGACAGAACGTTCAGATAAACATGCTGTGTCATCAAGCCTGAAAGTGGGACACTGATGGCAAAGTACGCCTTCTGCCCGTGTGCGAGCGACTTGTTTCGGCCTTCCAAGCTGCCTGAGCAGCGCTTGCGGCCCGACGTCTCTCCACCGCAGGGTAGTCGCTGTGGGCGAGCAAGGCTGCCTTCTCTCAAAGCCCATCCTGTGCTGGCAAATGCCTTTCTAGGGACTCACACCACTGCACTGCAGAGTCAGCTCCGGCCAAATGAAAGGTGACCTGAGGCCCCAAAGGCAAGGGCTAGTGTTTCACGTCAGCAGAGCTGGGGGTGCAGGGGTGCCATGAATCCATGCGCCACGCTGGATGGCCTGAACTCCCCGATGCCTCCGGGGACACAGAGCAGAGGCGGCCGTGCACCACTTTGGCATGGTGACTGCTCTGTGCCGGAGGAGCGGCCGGTCGCTTCTGAGGAACCTCAGGGGCAAAGGAGGCCCGTGGGAGCCACTCTTCACATTCCTAGCAAGGGCCACGCGTTGCTTGCTGGGGGCCGAGGTAGAGTGTCCCAGTCATAACAGAGACGCGTGGGAGCAGCGCTGGGCAGCCTCCCTGCAAGTCGATCGGCCTCACTGACTGAAACGGACCTGTGCTTCAGAAACACCCCGTGCTGACGACTCAGTCCAGGGAAACGCTCAGGACGGCACTCTCGCAGAAGCGCGAGCTAGGCTGTGAGTGCAGCCGGAAGAAACGTACATCTTTCACCCTTAACACAGCTAGGTATGGGACGGAGCACTGAGGCCCGCCTCAGGTACTTCACGACCTAGGCAGTGGATGCACTGCAGGGGACCCTGTGTCCGAAAGTGTCTCCGAGGAAAGGCCCTGTTCCTCCCGCTGTGTCCTTGAGGTAGTCAGAAACTACTGAGGATAACTGTCTGAGCTCACGTTTGAAACAGGGCGACCCTGCCCAAACGTAATTTCCCCCCCGGGTGGATGAGATGCGGCGAGAAGGGTGCCTGAGGCACACTCCTGGGGCCCGTCTTTTCTTTGCTCCAGAAGGCCTCAGGGAAAACGTGCGAGTTTACTCGCATCAGGCTCGCTGGTCTCAGTTCCTTGCTGGGAGCGTCTCCAAGAGCACTCCGGAGATTACCGGCGACAGAAAGGTGAGCCGTGGCCTCGAGTCAAAGTCCAGCGTTTTCCAGTAGTAAAGTGAAGCGTGCCGCCCTAGTGAGGAAGCAGGCGGTAAAGGAGAGCGTCAACTCTGTAAGGTATCGCAGGACTCATTGCGCACTCACGTTCGTTGTAAGTTTTGGGAGAGGGCACTGTGTGCCGCCCAGCTCTTGTGTGGCGTTTGAGCCGCCGGAGTGGAAACGTCCGTTTGCTTTAACTGCACGGATGTGCCAGCAGTAAAGGCACAGTGCTGCCCTCTTCGCTCGACACCTCCCGTTTGTTCAGCCTGCAAACGGCCTCAGGAACGCAGTTCTGAGCAGCCTTACATTCCATGCTGGTGTGCCCCAGGGAGCGATTTGGGCTCTTCTGAGAAACACCACTGTGCGTCCCCAGTGAAACCAGGGGACGCCTCAAGGACGACTCCCTTCGGCACCTGGAAGCTAGTTGTTTACGTCCAGCCTGAAAAAGAAAACGCTGGACGGCTGTCCCCGGGACAATGCTGGACGTTCGGGACCACCCCGAGTCACCAAGTACCAAACTTGGCACAGCGTGGGGAACGCTCTCCTGCACGTACGGCACCCCCCACCGGGAAACCTTTCTTACCAGAAGGGGGCCCTCGTTCCCTTGTACTAGATAGCTAGACAGAACGTTCAGATAAACATGCTGTGTCATCAAGCCTGAAAGTGGGACACTGATGGCAAAGTACGCCTTCTGCCCGTGTGCGAGCGACTTGTTTCGGCCTTCCAAGCTGCCTGAGCAGCGCTTGCGGCCCGACGTCTCTCCACCGCAGGGTAGTCGCTGTGGGCGAGCAAGGCTGCCTTCTCTCAAAGCCCATCCTGTGCTGGCAAATGCCTTTCTAGGGACTCACACCACTGCACTGCAGAGTCAGCTCCGGCCAAATGAAAGGTGACCTGAGGCCCCAAAGGCAAGGGCTAGTGTTTCACGTCAGCAGAGCTCGGGGTGCAGGGGTGCCATGAATCCATGCGCCACGCTGGATGGCCTGAACTCCCCGATGCCTCCGGGGACACAGAGCAGAGGCGGCCGTGCACCACTTTGGCATGGTGACTGCTCTGTGCCGGAGGAGCGGCCGGTCGCTTCTGAGGAACCTCAGGGGCAAAGGAGGCCCGTGGGAGCCACTCTTCACATTCCTAGCAAGGGCCACGCGTTGCTTGCTGGGGGCCGAGGTAGAGTGTCCCAGTCATAACAGAGACGCGTGGGAGCAGCGCTGGGCAGCCTCCCTGCAAGTCGATCGGCCTCACTGACTGAAACGGACCTGTGCTTCAGAAACACCCCGTGCTGACGACTCAGTCCAGGGAAACGCTCAGGACGGCACTCTCGCAGAAGCGCGAGCTAGGCTGTGAGTGCAGCCGGAAGAAACGTACATCTTTCACCCTTAACACAGCTAGGTATGGGACGGAGCACTGAGGCCCGCCTCAGGTACTTCACGACCTAGGCAGTGGATGCACTGCAGGGGACCCTGTGTCCGAAAGTGTCTCCGAGGAAAGGCCCTGTTCCTCCCGCTGTGTCCTTGAGGTAGTCAGAAACTACTGAGGATAACTGTCTGAGCTCACGTTTGAAACAGGGCGACCCTGCCCAAACGTAATTTCCCCCCCGGGTGGATGAGATGCGGCGAGAAGGGTGCCTGAGGCACACTCCTGGGGCCCGTCTTTTCTTTGCTCCAGAAGGCCTCAGGGAAAACGTGCGAGTTTACTCGCATCAGGCTCGCTGGTCTCAGTTCCTTGCTGGGAGCGTCTCCAAGAGCACTCCGGAGATTACCGGCGACAGAAAGGTGAGCCGTGGCCTCGAGTCAAAGTCCAGCGTTTTCCAGTAGTAAAGTGAAGCGTGCCGCCCTAGTGAGGAAGCAGGCGGTAAAGGAGAGCGTCAACTCTGTAAGGTATCGCAGGACTCATTGCGCACTCACGTTCGTTGTAAGTTTTGGGAGAGGGCACTGTGTGCCGCCCAGCTCTTGTGTGGCGTTTGAGCCGCCGGAGTGGAAACGTCCGTTTGCTTTAACTGCACGGATGTGCCAGCAGTAAAGGCACAGTGCTGCCCTCTTCGCTCGACACCTCCCGTTTGTTCAGCCTGCAAACGGCCTCAGGAACGCAGTTCTGAGCAGCCTTACATTCCATGCTGGTGTGCCCCAGGGAGCGATTTGGGCTCTTCTGAGAAACACCACTGTGCGTCCCCAGTGAAACCAGGGGACGCCTCAAGGACGACTCCCTTCGGCACCTGGAAGCTAGTTGTTTACGTCCAGCCTGAAAAAGAAAACGCTGGACGGCTGTCCCCGGGACAATGCTGGACGTTCGGGACCACCCCGAGTCACCAAGTACCAAACTTGGCACAGCGTGGGGAACGCTCTCCTGCACGTACGGCACCCCCCACCGGGAAACCTTTCTTACCAGAAGGGGGCCCTCGTTCCCTTGTACTAGATAGCTAGACAGAACGTTCAGATAAACATGCTGTGTCATCAAGCCTGAAAGTGGGACACTGATGGCAAAGTACGCCTTCTGCCCGTGTGCGAGCGACTTGTTTCGGCCTTCCAAGCTGCCTGAGCAGCGCTTGCGGCCCGACGTCTCTCCACCGCAGGGTAGTCGCTGTGGGCGAGCAAGGCTGCCTTCTCTCAAAGCCCATCCTGTGCTGGCAAATGCCTTTCTAGGGACTCACACCACTGCACTGCAGAGTCAGCTCCGGCCAAATGAAAGGTGACCTGAGGCCCCAAAGGCAAGGGCTAGTGTTTCACGTCAGCAGAGCTCGGGGTGCAGGGGTGCCATGAATCCATGCGCCACGCTGGATGGCCTGAACTCCCCGATGCCTCCGGGGACACAGAGCAGAGGCGGCCGTGCACCACTTTGGCATGGTGACTGCTCTGTGCCGGAGGAGCGGCCGGTCGCTTCTGAGGAACCTCAGGGGCAAAGGAGGCCCGTGGGAGCCACTCTTCACATTCCTAGCAAGGGCCACGCGTTGCTTGCTGGGGGCCGAGGTAGAGTGTCCCAGTCATAACAGAGACGCGTGGGAGCAGCGCTGGGCAGCCTCCCTGCAAGTCGATCGGCCTCACTGACTGAAACGGACCTGTGCTTCAGAAACACCCCGTGCTGACGACTCAGTCCAGGGAAACGCTCAGGACGGCACTCTCGCAGAAGCGCGAGCTAGGCTGTGAGTGCAGCCGGAAGAAACGTACATCTTTCACCCTTAACACAGCTAGGTATGGGACGGAGCACTGAGGCCCGCCTCAGGTACTTCACGACCTAGGCAGTGGATGCACTGCAGGGGACCCTGTGTCCGAAAGTGTCTCCGAGGAAAGGCCCTGTTCCTCCCGCTGTGTCCTTGAGGTAGTCAGAAACTACTGAGGATAACTGTCTGAGCTCACGTTTGAAACAGGGCGACCCTGCCCAAACGTAATTTCCCCCCCGGGTGGATGAGATGCGGCGAGAAGGGTGCCTGAGGCACACTCCTGGGGCCCGTCTTTTCTTTGCTCCAGAAGGCCTCAGGGAAAACGTGCGAGTTTACTCGCATCAGGCTCGCTGGTCTCAGTTCCTTGCTGGGAGCGTCTCCAAGAGCACTCCGGAGATTACCGGCGACAGAAAGGTGAGCCGTGGCCTCGAGTCAAAGTCCAGCGTTTTCCAGTAGTAAAGTGAAGCGTGCCGCCCTAGTGAGGAAGCAGGCGGTAAAGGAGAGCGTCAACTCTGTAAGGTATCGCAGGACTCATTGCGCACTCACGTTCGTTGTAAGTTTTGGGAGAGGGCACTGTGTGCCGCCCAGCTCTTGTGTGGCGTTTGAGCCGCCGGAGTGGAAACGTCCGTTTGCTTTAACTGCACGGATGTGCCAGCAGTAAAGGCACAGTGCTGCCCTCTTCGCTCGACACCTCCCGTTTGTTCAGCCTGCAAACGGCCTCAGGAACGCAGTTCTGAGCAGCCTTACATTCCATGCTGGTGTGCCCCAGGGAGCGATTTGGGCTCTTCTGAGAAACACCACTGTGCGTCCCCAGTGAAACCAGGGGACGCCTCAAGGACGACTCCCTTCGGCACCTGGAAGCTAGTTGTTTACGTCCAGCCTGAAAAAGAAAACGCTGGACGGCTGTCCCCGGGACAATGCTGGACGTTCGGGACCACCCCGAGTCACCAAGTACCAAACTTGGCACAGCGTGGGGAACGCTCTCCTGCACGTACGGCACCCCCCACCGGGAAACCTTTCTTACCAGAAGGGGGCCCTCGTTCCCTTGTACTAGATAGCTAGACAGAACGTTCAGATAAACATGCTGTGTCATCAAGCCTGAAAGTGGGACACTGATGGCAAAGTACGCCTTCTGCCCGTGTGCGAGCGACTTGTTTCGGCCTTCCAAGCTGCCTGAGCAGCGCTTGCGGCCCGACGTCTCTCCACCGCAGGGTAGTCGCTGTGGGCGAGCAAGGCTGCCTTCTCTCAAAGCCCATCCTGTGCTGGCAAATGCCTTTCTAGGGACTCACACCACTGCACTGCAGAGTCAGCTCCGGCCAAATGAAAGGTGACCTGAGGCCCCAAAGGCAAGGGCTAGTGTTTCACGTCAGCAGAGCTCGGGGTGCAGGGGTGCCATGAATCCATGCGCCACGCTGGATGGCCTGAACTCCCCGATGCCTCCGGGGACACAGAGCAGAGGCGGCCGTGCACCACTTTGGCATGGTGACTGCTCTGTGCCGGAGGAGCGGCCGGTCGCTTCTGAGGAACCTCAGGGGCAAAGGAGGCCCGTGGGAGCCACTCTTCACATTCCTAGCAAGGGCCACGCGTTGCTTGCTGGGGGCCGAGGTAGAGTGTCCCAGTCATAACAGAGACGCGTGGGAGCAGCGCTGGGCAGCCTCCCTGCAAGTCGATCGGCCTCACTGACTGAAACGGACCTGTGCTTCAGAAACACCCCGTGCTGACGACTCAGTCCAGGGAAACGCTCAGGACGGCACTCTCGCAGAAGCGCGAGCTAGGCTGTGAGTGCAGCCGGAAGAAACGTACATCTTTCACCCTTAACACAGCTAGGTATGGGACGGAGCACTGAGGCCCGCCTCAGGTACTTCACGACCTAGGCAGTGGATGCACTGCAGGGGACCCTGTGTCCGAAAGTGTCTCCGAGGAAAGGCCCTGTTCCTCCCGCTGTGTCCTTGAGGTAGTCAGAAACTACTGAGGATAACTGTCTGAGCTCACGTTTGAAACAGGGCGACCCTGCCCAAACGTAATTTCCCCCCCGGGTGGATGAGATGCGGCGAGAAGGGTGCCTGAGGCACACTCCTGGGGCCCGTCTTTTCTTTGCTCCAGAAGGCCTCAGGGAAAACGTGCGAGTTTACTCGCATCAGGCTCGCTGGTCTCAGTTCCTTGCTGGGAGCGTCTCCAAGAGCACTCCGGAGATTACCGGCGACAGAAAGGTGAGCCGTGGCCTCGAGTCAAAGTCCAGCGTTTTCCAGTAGTAAAGTGAAGCGTGCCGCCCTAGTGAGGAAGCAGGCGGTAAAGGAGAGCGTCAACTCTGTAAGGTATCGCAGGACTCATTGCGCACTCACGTTCGTTGTAAGTTTTGGGAGAGGGCACTGTGTGCCGCCCAGCTCTTGTGTGGCGTTTGAGCCGCCGGAGTGGAAACGTCCGTTTGCTTTAACTGCACGGATGTGCCAGCAGTAAAGGCACAGTGCTGCCCTCTTCGCTCGACACCTCCCGTTTGTTCAGCCTGCAAACGGCCTCAGGAACGCAGTTCTGAGCAGCCTTACATTCCATGCTGGTGTGCCCCAGGGAGCGATTTGGGCTCTTCTGAGAAACACCACTGTGCGTCCCCAGTGAAACCAGGGGACGCCTCAAGGACGACTCCCTTCGGCACCTGGAAGCTAGTTGTTTACGTCCAGCCTGAAAAAGAAAACGCTGGACGGCTGTCCCCGGGACAATGCTGGACGTTCGGGACCACCCCGAGTCACCAAGTACCAAACTTGGCACAGCGTGGGGAACGCTCTCCTGCACGTACGGCACCCCCCACCGGGAAACCTTTCTTACCAGAAGGGGGCCCTCGTTCCCTTGTACTAGATAGCTAGACAGAACGTTCAGATAAACATGCTGTGTCATCAAGCCTGAAAGTGGGACACTGATGGCAAAGTACGCCTTCTGCCCGTGTGCGAGCGACTTGTTTCGGCCTTCCAAGCTGCCTGAGCAGCGCTTGCGGCCCGACGTCTCTCCACCGCAGGGTAGTCGCTGTGGGCGAGCAAGGCTGCCTTCTCTCAAAGCCCATCCTGTGCTGGCAAATGCCTTTCTAGGGACTCACACCACTGCACTGCAGAGTCAGCTCCGGCCAAATGAAAGGTGACCTGAGGCCCCAAAGGCAAGGGCTAGTGTTTCACGTCAGCAGAGCTCGGGGTGCAGGGGTGCCATGAATCCATGCGCCACGCTGGATGGCCTGAACTCCCCGATGCCTCCGGGGACACAGAGCAGAGGCGGCCGTGCACCACTTTGGCATGGTGACTGCTCTGTGCCGGAGGAGCGGCCGGTCGCTTCTGAGGAACCTCAGGGGCAAAGGAGGCCCGTGGGAGCCACTCTTCACATTCCTAGCAAGGGCCACGCGTTGCTTGCTGGGGGCCGAGGTAGAGTGTCCCAGTCATAACAGAGACGCGTGGGAGCAGCGCTGGGCAGCCTCCCTGCAAGTCGATCGGCCTCACTGACTGAAACGGACCTGTGCTTCAGAAACACCCCGTGCTGACGACTCAGTCCAGGGAAACGCTCAGGACGGCACTCTCGCAGAAGCGCGAGCTAGGCTGTGAGTGCAGCCGGAAGAAACGTACATCTTTCACCCTTAACACAGCTAGGTATGGGACGGAGCACTGAGGCCCGCCTCAGGTACTTCACGACCTAGGCAGTGGATGCACTGCAGGGGACCCTGTGTCCGAAAGTGTCTCCGAGGAAAGGCCCTGTTCCTCCCGCTGTGTCCTTGAGGTAGTCAGAAACTACTGAGGATAACTGTCTGAGCTCACGTTTGAAACAGGGCGACCCTGCCCAAACGTAATTTCCCCCCCGGGTGGATGAGATGCGGCGAGAAGGGTGCCTGAGGCACACTCCTGGGGCCCGTCTTTTCTTTGCTCCAGAAGGCCTCAGGGAAAACGTGCGAGTTTACTCGCATCAGGCTCGCTGGTCTCAGTTCCTTGCTGGGAGCGTCTCCAAGAGCACTCCGGAGATTACCGGCGACAGAAAGGTGAGCCGTGGCCTCGAGTCAAAGTCCAGCGTTTTCCAGTAGTAAAGTGAAGCGTGCCGCCCTAGTGAGGAAGCAGGCGGTAAAGGAGAGCGTCAACTCTGTAAGGTATCGCAGGACTCATTGCGCACTCACGTTCGTTGTAAGTTTTGGGAGAGGGCACTGTGTGCCGCCCAGCTCTTGTGTGGCGTTTGAGCCGCCGGAGTGGAAACGTCCGTTTGCTTTAACTGCACGGATGTGCCAGCAGTAAAGGCACAGTGCTGCCCTCTTCGCTCGACACCTCCCGTTTGTTCAGCCTGCAAACGGCCTCAGGAACGCAGTTCTGAGCAGCCTTACATTCCATGCTGGTGTGCCCCAGGGAGCGATTTGGGCTCTTCTGAGAAACACCACTGTGCGTCCCCAGTGAAACCAGGGGACGCCTCAAGGACGACTCCCTTCGGCACCTGGAAGCTAGTTGTTTACGTCCAGCCTGAAAAAGAAAACGCTGGACGGCTGTCCCCGGGACAATGCTGGACGTTCGGGACCACCCCGAGTCACCAAGTACCAAACTTGGCACAGCGTGGGGAACGCTCTCCTGCACGTACGGCACCCCCCACCGGGAAACCTTTCTTACCAGAAGGGGGCCCTCGTTCCCTTGTACTAGATAGCTAGACAGAACGTTCAGATAAACATGCTGTGTCATCAAGCCTGAAAGTGGGACACTGATGGCAAAGTACGCCTTCTGCCCGTGTGCGAGCGACTTGTTTCGGCCTTCCAAGCTGCCTGAGCAGCGCTTGCGGCCCGACGTCTCTCCACCGCAGGGTAGTCGCTGTGGGCGAGCAAGGCTGCCTTCTCTCAAAGCCCATCCTGTGCTGGCAAATGCCTTTCTAGGGACTCACACCACTGCACTGCAGAGTCAGCTCCGGCCAAATGAAAGGTGACCTGAGGCCCCAAAGGCAAGGGCTAGTGTTTCACGTCAGCAGAGCTGGGGGTGCAGGGGTGCCATGAATCCATGCGCCACGCTGGATGGCCTGAACTCCCCGATGCCTCCGGGGACACAGAGCAGAGGCGGCCGTGCACCACTTTGGCATGGTGACTGCTCTGTGCCGGAGGAGCGGCCGGTCGCTTCTGAGGAACCTCAGGGGCAAAGGAGGCCCGTGGGAGCCACTCTTCACATTCCTAGCAAGGGCCACGCGTTGCTTGCTGGGGGCCGAGGTAGAGTGTCCCAGTCATAACAGAGACGCGTGGGAGCAGCGCTGGGCAGCCTCCCTGCAAGTCGATCGGCCTCACTGACTGAAACGGACCTGTGCTTCAGAAACACCCCGTGCTGACGACTCAGTCCAGGGAAACGCTCAGGACGGCACTCTCGCAGAAGCGCGAGCTAGGCTGTGAGTGCAGCCGGAAGAAACGTACATCTTTCACCCTTAACACAGCTAGGTATGGGACGGAGCACTGAGGCCCGCCTCAGGTACTTCACGACCTAGGCAGTGGATGCACTGCAGGGGACCCTGTGTCCGAAAGTGTCTCCGAGGAAAGGCCCTGTTCCTCCCGCTGTGTCCTTGAGGTAGTCAGAAACTACTGAGGATAACTGTCTGAGCTCACGTTTGAAACAGGGCGACCCTGCCCAAACGTAATTTCCCCCCCGGGTGGATGAGATGCGGCGAGAAGGGTGCCTGAGGCACACTCCTGGGGCCCGTCTTTTCTTTGCTCCAGAAGGCCTCAGGGAAAACGTGCGAGTTTACTCGCATCAGGCTCGCTGGTCTCAGTTCCTTGCTGGGAGCGTCTCCAAGAGCACTCCGGAGATTACCGGCGACAGAAAGGTGAGCCGTGGCCTCGAGTCAAAGTCCAGCGTTTTCCAGTAGTAAAGTGAAGCGTGCCGCCCTAGTGAGGAAGCAGGCGGTAAAGGAGAGCGTCAACTCTGTAAGGTATCGCAGGACTCATTGCGCACTCACGTTCGTTGTAAGTTTTGGGAGAGGGCACTGTGTGCCGCCCAGCTCTTGTGTGGCGTTTGAGCCGCCGGAGTGGAAACGTCCGTTTGCTTTAACTGCACGGATGTGCCAGCAGTAAAGGCACAGTGCTGCCCTCTTCGCTCGACACCTCCCGTTTGTTCAGCCTGCAAACGGCCTCAGGAACGCAGTTCTGAGCAGCCTTACATTCCATGCTGGTGTGCCCCAGGGAGCGATTTGGGCTCTTCTGAGAAACACCACTGTGCGTCCCCAGTGAAACCAGGGGACGCCTCAAGGACGACTCCCTTCGGCACCTGGAAGCTAGTTGTTTACGTCCAGCCTGAAAAAGAAAACGCTGGACGGCTGTCCCCGGGACAATGCTGGACGTTCGGGACCACCCCGAGTCACCAAGTACCAAACTTGGCACAGCGTGGGGAACGCTCTCCTGCACGTACGGCACCCCCCACCGGGAAACCTTTCTTACCAGAAGGGGGCCCTCGTTCCCTTGTACTAGATAGCTAGACAGAACGTTCAGATAAACATGCTGTGTCATCAAGCCTGAAAGTGGGACACTGATGGCAAAGTACGCCTTCTGCCCGTGTGCGAGCGACTTGTTTGGGCCTTCCAAGCTGCCTGAGCAGCGCTTGCGGCCCGACGTCTCTCCACCGCAGGGTAGTCGCTGTGGGCGAGCAAGGCTGCCTTCTCTCAAAGCCCATCCTGTGCTGGCAAATGCCTTTCTAGGGACTCACACAACTGCACTGCAGAGTCAGCTCCGGCCAAATGAAAGGTGACCTGAGGCCCCAAAGGCAAGGGCTAGTGTTTCACGTCAGCAGAGCTGGGGGTGCAGGGGTGCCATGAATCCATGCGCCACGCTGGATGGCCTGAACTCCCCGATGCCTCCGGGGACACAGAGCAGAGGCGGCCGTGCACCACTTTGGCATGGTGACTGCTCTGTGCCGGAGGAGCGGCCGGTCGCTTCTGAGGAACCTCAGGGGCAAAGGAGGCCCGTGGGAGCCACTCTTCACATTCCTAGCAAGGGCCACGCGTTGCTTGCTGGGGGCCGAGGTAGAGTGTCCCAGTCATAACAGAGACGCGTGGGAGCAGCGCTGGGCAGCCTCCCTGCAAGTCGATCGGCCTCACTGACTGAAACGGACCTGTGCTTCAGAAACACCCCGTGCTGACGACTCAGTCCAGGGAAACGCTCAGGACGGCACTCTCGCAGAAGCGCGAGCTAGGCTGTGAGTGCAGCCGGAAGAAACGTACATCTTTCACCCTTAACACAGCTAGGTATGGGACGGAGCACTGAGGCCCGCCTCAGGTACTTCACGACCTAGGCAGTGGATGCACTGCAGGGGACCCTGTGTCCGAAAGTGTCTCCGAGGAAAGGCCCTGTTCCTCCCGCTGTGTCCTTGAGGTAGTCAGAAACTACTGAGGATAACTGTCTGAGCTCACGTTTGAAACAGGGCGACCCTGCCCAAACGTAATTTCCCCCCCGGGTGGATGAGATGCGGCGAGAAGGGTGCCTGAGGCACACTCCTGGGGCCCGTCTTTTCTTTGCTCCAGAAGGCCTCAGGGAAAACGTGCGAGTTTACTCGCATCAGGCTCGCTGGTCTCAGTTCCTTGCTGGGAGCGTCTCCAAGAGCACTCCGGAGATTACCGGCGACAGAAAGGTGAGCCGTGGCCTCGAGTCAAAGTCCAGCGTTTTCCAGTAGTAAAGTGAAGCGTGCCGCCCTAGTGAGGAAGCAGGCGGTAAAGGAGAGCGTCAACTCTGTAAGGTATCGCAGGACTCATTGCGCACTCACGTTCGTTGTAAGTTTTGGGAGAGGGCACTGTGTGCCGCCCAGCTCTTGTGTGGCGTTTGAGCCGCCGGAGTGGAAACGTCCGTTTGCTTTAACTGCACGGATGTGCCAGCAGTAAAGGCACAGTGCTGCCCTCTTCGCTCGACACCTCCCGTTTGTTCAGCCTGCAAACGGCCTCAGGAACGCAGTTCTGAGCAGCCTTACATTCCATGCTGGTGTGCCCCAGGGAGCGATTTGGGCTCTTCTGAGAAACACCACTGTGCGTCCCCAGTGAAACCAGGGGACGCCTCAAGGACGACTCCCTTCGGCACCTGGAAGCTAGTTGTTTACGTCCAGCCTGAAAAAGAAAACGCTGGACGGCTGTCCCCGGGACAATGCTGGACGTTCGGGACCACCCCGAGTCACCAAGTACCAAACTTGGCACAGCGTGGGGAACGCTCTCCTGCACGTACGGCACCCCCCACCGGGAAACCTTTCTTACCAGAAGGGGGCCCTCGTTCCCTTGTACTAGATAGCTAGACAGAACGTTCAGATAAACATGCTGTGTCATCAAGCCTGAAAGTGGGACACTGATGGCAAAGTACGCCTTCTGCCCGTGTGCGAGCGACTTGTTTGGGCCTTCCAAGCTGCCTGAGCAGCGCTTGCGGCCCGACGTCTCTCCACCGCAGGGTAGTCGCTGTGGGCGAGCAAGGCTGCCTTCTCTCAAAGCCCATCCTGTGCTGGCAAATGCCTTTCTAGGGACTCACACCACTGCACTGCAGAGTCAGCTCCGGCCAAATGAAAGGTGACCTGAGGCCCCAAAGGCAAGGGCTAGTGTTTCACGTCAGCAGAGCTGGGGGTGCAGGGGTGCCATGAATCCATGCGCCACGCTGGATGGCCTGAACTCCCCGATGCCTCCGGGGACACAGAGCAGAGGCGGCCGTGCACCACTTTGGCATGGTGACTGCTCTGTGCCGGAGGAGCGGCCGGTCGCTTCTGAGGAACCTCAGGGGGAAAGGAGGCCCGTGGGAGCCACTCTTCACATTCCTAGCAAGGGCCACGCGTTGCTTGCTGGGGGCCGAGGTAGAGTGTCCCAGTCATAACAGAGACGCGTGGGAGCAGCGCTGGGCAGCCTCCCTGCAAGTCGATCGGCCTCACTGACTGAAACGGACCTGTGCTTCAGAAACACCCCGTGCTGACGACTCAGTCCAGGGAAACGCTCAGGACGGCACTCTCGCAGAAGCGCGAGCTAGGCTGTGAGTGCAGCCGGAAGAAACGTACATCTTTCACCCTTAACACAGCTAGGTATGGGACGGAGCACTGAGGCCCGCCTCAGGTACTTCACGACCTAGGCAGTGGATGCACTGCAGGGGACCCTGTGTCCGAAAGTGTCTCCGAGGAAAGGCCCTGTTCCTCCCGCTGTGTCCTTGAGGTAGTCAGAAACTACTGAGGATAACTGTCTGAGCTCACGTTTGAAACAGGGCGACCCTGCCCAAACGTAATTTCCCCCCCGGGTGGATGAGATGCGGCGAGAAGGGTGCCTGAGGCACACTCCTGGGGCCCGTCTTTTCTTTGCTCCAGAAGGCCTCAGGGAAAACGTGCGAGTTTACTCGCATCAGGCTCGCTGGTCTCAGTTCCTTGCTGGGAGCGTCTCCAAGAGCACTCCGGAGATTACCGGCGACAGAAAGGTGAGCCGTGGCCTCGAGTCAAAGTCCAGCGTTTTCCAGTAGTAAAGTGAAGCGTGCCGCCCTAGTGAGGAAGCAGGCGGTAAAGGAGAGCGTCAACTCTGTAAGGTATCGCAGGACTCATTGCGCACTCACGTTCGTTGTAAGTTTTGGGAGAGGGCACTGTGTGCCGCCCAGCTCTTGTGTGGCGTTTGAGCCGCCGGAGTGGAAACGTCCGTTTGCTTTAACTGCACGGATGTGCCAGCAGTAAAGGCACAGTGCTGCCCTCTTCGCTCGACACCTCCCGTTTGTTCAGCCTGCAAACGGCCTCAGGAACGCAGTTCTGAGCAGCCTTACATTCCATGCTGGTGTGCCCCAGGGAGCGATTTGGGCTCTTCTGAGAAACACCACTGTGCGTCCCCAGTGAAACCAGGGGACGCCTCAAGGACGACTCCCTTCGGCACCTGGAAGCTAGTTGTTTACGTCCAGCCTGAAAAAGAAAACGCTGGACGGCTGTCCCCGGGACAATGCTGGACGTTCGGGACCACCCCGAGTCACCAAGTACCAAACTTGGCACAGCGTGGGGAACGCTCTCCTGCACGTACGGCACCCCCCACCGGGAAACCTTTCTTACCAGAAGGGGGCCCTCGTTCCCTTGTACTAGATAGCTAGACAGAACGTTCAGATAAACATGCTGTGTCATCAAGCCTGAAAGTGGGACACTGATGGCAAAGTACGCCTTCTGCCCGTGTGCGAGCGACTTGTTTCGGCCTTCCAAGCTGCCTGAGCAGCGCTTGCGGCCCGACGTCTCTCCACCGCAGGGTAGTCGCTGTGGGCGAGCAAGGCTGCCTTCTCTCAAAGCCCATCCTGTGCTGGCAAATGCCTTTCTAGGGACTCACACCACTGCACTGCAGAGTCAGCTCCGGCCAAATGAAAGGTGACCTGAGGCCCCAAAGGCAAGGGCTAGTGTTTCACGTCAGCAGAGCTGGGGGTGCAGGGGTGCCATGAATCCATGCGCCACGCTGGATGGCCTGAACTCCCCGATGCCTCCGGGGACACAGAGCAGAGGCGGCCGTGCACCACTTTGGCATGGTGACTGCTCTGTGCCGGAGGAGCGGCCGGTCGCTTCTGAGGAACCTCAGGGGCAAAGGAGGCCCGTGGGAGCCACTCTTCACATTCCTAGCAAGGGCCACGCGTTGCTTGCTGGGGGCCGAGGTAGAGTGTCCCAGTCATAACAGAGACGCGTGGGAGCAGCGCTGGGCAGCCTCCCTGCAAGTCGATCGGCCTCACTGACTGAAACGGACCTGTGCTTCAGAAACACCCCGTGCTGACGACTCAGTCCAGGGAAACGCTCAGGACGGCACTCTCGCAGAAGCGCGAGCTAGGCTGTGAGTGCAGCCGGAAGAAACGTACATCTTTCACCCTTAACACAGCTAGGTATGGGACGGAGCACTGAGGCCCGCCTCAGGTACTTCACGACCTAGGCAGTGGATGCACTGCAGGGGACCCTGTGTCCGAAAGTGTCTCCGAGGAAAGGCCCTGTTCCTCCCGCTGTGTCCTTGAGGTAGTCAGAAACTACTGAGGATAACTGTCTGAGCTCACGTTTGAAACAGGGCGACCCTGCCCAAACGTAATTTCCCCCCCGGGTGGATGAGATGCGGCGAGAAGGGTGCCTGAGGCACACTCCTGGGGCCCGTCTTTTCTTTGCTCCAGAAGGCCTCAGGGAAAACGTGCGAGTTTACTCGCATCAGGCTCGCTGGTCTCAGTTCCTTGCTGGGAGCGTCTCCAAGAGCACTCCGGAGATTACCGGCGACAGAAAGGTGAGCCGTGGCCTCGAGTCAAAGTCCAGCGTTTTCCAGTAGTAAAGTGAAGCGTGCCGCCCTAGTGAGGAAGCAGGCGGTAAAGGAGAGCGTCAACTCTGTAAGGTATCGCAGGACTCATTGCGCACTCACGTTCGTTGTAAGTTTTGGGAGAGGGCACTGTGTGCCGCCCAGCTCTTGTGTGGCGTTTGAGCCGCCGGAGTGGAAACGTCCGTTTGCTTTAACTGCACGGATGTGCCAGCAGTAAAGGCACAGTGCTGCCCTCTTCGCTCGACACCTCCCGTTTGTTCAGCCTGCAAACGGCCTCAGGAACGCAGTTCTGAGCAGCCTTACATTCCATGCTGGTGTGCCCCAGGGAGCGATTTGGGCTCTTCTGAGAAACACCACTGTGCGTCCCCAGTGAAACCAGGGGACGCCTCAAGGACGACTCCCTTCGGCACCTGGAAGCTAGTTGTTTACGTCCAGCCTGAAAAAGAAAACGCTGGACGGCTGTCCCCGGGACAATGCTGGACGTTCGGGACCACCCCGAGTCACCAAGTACCAAACTTGGCACAGCGTGGGGAACGCTCTCCTGCACGTACGGCACCCCCCACCGGGAAACCTTTCTTACCAGAAGGGGGCCCTCGTTCCCTTGTACTAGATAGCTAGACAGAACGTTCAGATAAACATGCTGTGTCATCAAGCCTGAAAGTGGGACACTGATGGCAAAGTACGCCTTCTGCCCGTGTGCGAGCGACTTGTTTCGGCCTTCCAAGCTGCCTGAGCAGCGCTTGCGGCCCGACGTCTCTCCACCGCAGGGTAGTCGCTGTGGGCGAGCAAGGCTGCCTTCTCTCAAAGCCCATCCTGTGCTGGCAAATGCCTTTCTAGGGACTCACACCACTGCACTGCAGAGTCAGCTCCGGCCAAATGAAAGGTGACCTGAGGCCCCAAAGGCAAGGGCTAGTGTTTCACGTCAGCAGAGCTGGGGGTGCAGGGGTGCCATGAATCCATGCGCCACGCTGGATGGCCTGAACTCCCCGATGCCTCCGGGGACACAGAGCAGAGGCGGCCGTGCACCACTTTGGCATGGTGACTGCTCTGTGCCGGAGGAGCGGCCGGTCGCTTCTGAGGAACCTCAGGGGCAAAGGAGGCCCGTGGGAGCCACTCTTCACATTCCTAGCAAGGGCCACGCGTTGCTTGCTGGGGGCCGAGGTAGAGTGTCCCAGTCATAACAGAGACGCGTGGGAGCAGCGCTGGGCAGCCTCCCTGCAAGTCGATCGGCCTCACTGACTGAAACGGACCTGTGCTTCAGAAACACCCCGTGCTGACGACTCAGTCCAGGGAAACGCTCAGGACGGCACTCTCGCAGAAGCGCGAGCTAGGCTGTGAGTGCAGCCGGAAGAAACGTACATCTTTCACCCTTAACACAGCTAGGTATGGGACGGAGCACTGAGGCCCGCCTCAGGTACTTCACGACCTAGGCAGTGGATGCACTGCAGGGGACCCTGTGTCCGAAAGTGTCTCCGAGGAAAGGCCCTGTTCCTCCCGCTGTGTCCTTGAGGTAGTCAGAAACTACTGAGGATAACTGTCTGAGCTCACGTTTGAAACAGGGCGACCCTGCCCAAACGTAATTTCCCCCCCGGGTGGATGAGATGCGGCGAGAAGGGTGCCTGAGGCACACTCCTGGGGCCCGTCTTTTCTTTGCTCCAGAAGGCCTCAGGGAAAACGTGCGAGTTTACTCGCATCAGGCTCGCTGGTCTCAGTTCCTTGCTGGGAGCGTCTCCAAGAGCACTCCGGAGATTACCGGCGACAGAAAGGTGAGCCGTGGCCTCGAGTCAAAGTCCAGCGTTTTCCAGTAGTAAAGTGAAGCGTGCCGCCCTAGTGAGGAAGCAGGCGGTAAAGGAGAGCGTCAACTCTGTAAGGTATCGCAGGACTCATTGCGCACTCACGTTCGTTGTAAGTTTTGGGAGAGGGCACTGTGTGCCGCCCAGCTCTTGTGTGGCGTTTGAGCCGCCGGAGTGGAAACGTCCGTTTGCTTTAACTGCACGGATGTGCCAGCAGTAAAGGCACAGTGCTGCCCTCTTCGCTCGACACCTCCCGTTTGTTCAGCCTGCAAACGGCCTCAGGAACGCAGTTCTGAGCAGCCTTACATTCCATGCTGGTGTGCCCCAGGGAGCGATTTGGGCTCTTCTGAGAAACACCACTGTGCGTCCCCAGTGAAACCAGGGGACGCCTCAAGGACGACTCCCTTCGGCACCTGGAAGCTAGTTGTTTACGTCCAGCCTGAAAAAGAAAACGCTGGACGGCTGTCCCCGGGACAATGCTGGACGTTCGGGACCACCCCGAGTCACCAAGTACCAAACTTGGCACAGCGTGGGGAACGCTCTCCTGCACGTACGGCACCCCCCACCGGGAAACCTTTCTTACCAGAAGGGGGCCCTCGTTCCCTTGTACTAGATAGCTAGACAGAACGTTCAGATAAACATGCTGTGTCATCAAGCCTGAAAGTGGGACACTGATGGCAAAGTACGCCTTCTGCCCGTGTGCGAGCGACTTGTTTCGGCCTTCCAAGCTGCCTGAGCAGCGCTTGCGGCCCGACGTCTCTCCACCGCAGGGTAGTCGCTGTGGGCGAGCAAGGCTGCCTTCTCTCAAAGCCCATCCTGTGCTGGCAAATGCCTTTCTAGGGACTCACACCACTGCACTGCAGAGTCAGCTCCGGCCAAATGAAAGGTGACCTGAGGCCCCAAAGGCAAGGGCTAGTGTTTCACGTCAGCAGAGCTGGGGGTGCAGGGGTGCCATGAATCCATGCGCCACGCTGGATGGCCTGAACTCCCCGATGCCTCCGGGGACACAGAGCAGAGGCGGCCGTGCACCACTTTGGCATGGTGACTGCTCTGTGCCGGAGGAGCGGCCGGTCGCTTCTGAGGAACCTCAGGGGCAAAGGAGGCCCGTGGGAGCCACTCTTCACATTCCTAGCAAGGGCCACGCGTTGCTTGCTGGGGGCCGAGGTAGAGTGTCCCAGTCATAACAGAGACGCGTGGGAGCAGCGCTGGGCAGCCTCCCTGCAAGTCGATCGGCCTCACTGACTGAAACGGACCTGTGCTTCAGAAACACCCCGTGCTGACGACTCAGTCCAGGGAAACGCTCAGGACGGCACTCTCGCAGAAGCGCGAGCTAGGCTGTGAGTGCAGCCGGAAGAAACGTACATCTTTCACCCTTAACACAGCTAGGTATGGGACGGAGCACTGAGGCCCGCCTCAGGTACTTCACGACCTAGGCAGTGGATGCACTGCAGGGGACCCTGTGTCCGAAAGTGTCTCCGAGGAAAGGCCCTGTTCCTCCCGCTGTGTCCTTGAGGTAGTCAGAAACTACTGAGGATAACTGTCTGAGCTCACGTTTGAAACAGGGCGACCCTGCCCAAACGTAATTTCCCCCCCGGGTGGATGAGATGCGGCGAGAAGGGTGCCTGAGGCACACTCCTGGGGCCCGTCTTTTCTTTGCTCCAGAAGGCCTCAGGGAAAACGTGCGAGTTTACTCGCATCAGGCTCGCTGGTCTCAGTTCCTTGCTGGGAGCGTCTCCAAGAGCACTCCGGAGATTACCGGCGACAGAAAGGTGAGCCGTGGCCTCGAGTCAAAGTCCAGCGTTTTCCAGTAGTAAAGTGAAGCGTGCCGCCCTAGTGAGGAAGCAGGCGGTAAAGGAGAGCGTCAACTCTGTAAGGTATCGCAGGACTCATTGCGCACTCACGTTCGTTGTAAGTTTTGGGAGAGGGCACTGTGTGCCGCCCAGCTCTTGTGTGGCGTTTGAGCCGCCGGAGTGGAAACGTCCGTTTGCTTTAACTGCACGGATGTGCCAGCAGTAAAGGCACAGTGCTGCCCTCTTCGCTCGACACCTCCCGTTTGTTCAGCCTGCAAACGGCCTCAGGAACGCAGTTCTGAGCAGCCTTACATTCCATGCTGGTGTGCCCCAGGGAGCGATTTGGGCTCTTCTGAGAAACACCACTGTGCGTCCCCAGTGAAACCAGGGGACGCCTCAAGGACGACTCCCTTCGGCACCTGGAAGCTAGTTGTTTACGTCCAGCCTGAAAAAGAAAACGCTGGACGGCTGTCCCCGGGACAATGCTGGACGTTCGGGACCACCCCGAGTCACCAAGTACCAAACTTGGCACAGCGTGGGGAACGCTCTCCTGCACGTACGGCACCCCCCACCGGGAAACCTTTCTTACCAGAAGGGGGCCCTCGTTCCCTTGTACTAGATAGCTAGACAGAACGTTCAGATAAACATGCTGTGTCATCAAGCCTGAAAGTGGGACACTGATGGCAAAGTACGCCTTCTGCCCGTGTGCGAGCGACTTGTTTCGGCCTTCCAAGCTGCCTGAGCAGCGCTTGCGGCCCGACGTCTCTCCACCGCAGGGTAGTCGCTGTGGGCGAGCAAGGCTGCCTTCTCTCAAAGCCCATCCTGTGCTGGCAAATGCCTTTCTAGGGACTCACACCACTGCACTGCAGAGTCAGCTCCGGCCAAATGAAAGGTGACCTGAGGCCCCAAAGGCAAGGGCTAGTGTTTCACGTCAGCAGAGCTGGGGGTGCAGGGGTGCCATGAATCCATGCGCCACGCTGGATGGCCTGAACTCCCCGATGCCTCCGGGGACACAGAGCAGAGGCGGCCGTGCACCACTTTGGCATGGTGACTGCTCTGTGCCGGAGGAGCGGCCGGTCGCTTCTGAGGAACCTCAGGGGCAAAGGAGGCCCGTGGGAGCCACTCTTCACATTCCTAGCAAGGGCCACGCGTTGCTTGCTGGGGGCCGAGGTAGAGTGTCCCAGTCATAACAGAGACGCGTGGGAGCAGCGCTGGGCAGCCTCCCTGCAAGTCGATCGGCCTCACTGACTGAAACGGACCTGTGCTTCAGAAACACCCCGTGCTGACGACTCAGTCCAGGGAAACGCTCAGGACGGCACTCTCGCAGAAGCGCGAGCTAGGCTGTGAGTGCAGCCGGAAGAAACGTACATCTTTCACCCTTAACACAGCTAGGTATGGGACGGAGCACTGAGGCCCGCCTCAGGTACTTCACGACCTAGGCAGTGGATGCACTGCAGGGGACCCTGTGTCCGAAAGTGTCTCCGAGGAAAGGCCCTGTTCCTCCCGCTGTGTCCTTGAGGTAGTCAGAAACTACTGAGGATAACTGTCTGAGCTCACGTTTGAAACAGGGCGACCCTGCCCAAACGTAATTTCCCCCCCGGGTGGATGAGATGCGGCGAGAAGGGTGCCTGAGGCACACTCCTGGGGCCCGTCTTTTCTTTGCTCCAGAAGGCCTCAGGGAAAACGTGCGAGTTTACTCGCATCAGGCTCGCTGGTCTCAGTTCCTTGCTGGGAGCGTCTCCAAGAGCACTCCGGAGATTACCGGCGACAGAAAGGTGAGCCGTGGCCTCGAGTCAAAGTCCAGCGTTTTCCAGTAGTAAAGTGAAGCGTGCCGCCCTAGTGAGGAAGCAGGCGGTAAAGGAGAGCGTCAACTCTGTAAGGTATCGCAGGACTCATTGCGCACTCACGTTCGTTGTAAGTTTTGGGAGAGGGCACTGTGTGCCGCCCAGCTCTTGTGTGGCGTTTGAGCCGCCGGAGTGGAAACGTCCGTTTGCTTTAACTGCACGGATGTGCCAGCAGTAAAGGCACAGTGCTGCCCTCTTCGCTCGACACCTCCCGTTTGTTCAGCCTGCAAACGGCCTCAGGAACGCAGTTCTGAGCAGCCTTACATTCCATGCTGGTGTGCCCCAGGGAGCGATTTGGGCTCTTCTGAGAAACACCACTGTGCGTCCCCAGTGAAACCAGGGGACGCCTCAAGGACGACTCCCTTCGGCACCTGGAAGCTAGTTGTTTACGTCCAGCCTGAAAAAGAAAACGCTGGACGGCTGTCCCCGGGACAATGCTGGACGTTCGGGACCACCCCGAGTCACCAAGTACCAAACTTGGCACAGCGTGGGGAACGCTCTCCTGCACGTACGGCACCCCCCACCGGGAAACCTTTCTTACCAGAAGGGGGCCCTCGTTCCCTTGTACTAGATAGCTAGACAGAACGTTCAGATAAACATGCTGTGTCATCAAGCCTGAAAGTGGGACACTGATGGCAAAGTACGCCTTCTGCCCGTGTGCGAGCGACTTGTTTCGGCCTTCCAAGCTGCCTGAGCAGCGCTTGCGGCCCGACGTCTCTCCACCGCAGGGTAGTCGCTGTGGGCGAGCAAGGCTGCCTTCTCTCAAAGCCCATCCTGTGCTGGCAAATGCCTTTCTAGGGACTCACACCACTGCACTGCAGAGTCAGCTCCGGCCAAATGAAAGGTGACCTGAGGCCCCAAAGGCAAGGGCTAGTGTTTCACGTCAGCAGAGCTGGGGGTGCAGGGGTGCCATGAATCCATGCGCCACGCTGGATGGCCTGAACTCCCCGATGCCTCCGGGGACACAGAGCAGAGGCGGCCGTGCACCACTTTGGCATGGTGACTGCTCTGTGCCGGAGGAGCGGCCGGTCGCTTCTGAGGAACCTCAGGGGCAAAGGAGGCCCGTGGGAGCCACTCTTCACATTCCTAGCAAGGGCCACGCGTTGCTTGCTGGGGGCCGAGGTAGAGTGTCCCAGTCATAACAGAGACGCGTGGGAGCAGCGCTGGGCAGCCTCCCTGCAAGTCGATCGGCCTCACTGACTGAAACGGACCTGTGCTTCAGAAACACCCCGTGCTGACGACTCAGTCCAGGGAAACGCTCAGGACGGCACTCTCGCAGAAGCGCGAGCTAGGCTGTGAGTGCAGCCGGAAGAAACGTACATCTTTCACCCTTAACACAGCTAGGTATGGGACGGAGCACTGAGGCCCGCCTCAGGTACTTCACGACCTAGGCAGTGGATGCACTGCAGGGGACCCTGTGTCCGAAAGTGTCTCCGAGGAAAGGCCCTGTTCCTCCCGCTGTGTCCTTGAGGTAGTCAGAAACTACTGAGGATAACTGTCTGAGCTCACGTTTGAAACAGGGCGACCCTGCCCAAACGTAATTTCCCCCCCGGGTGGATGAGATGCGGCGAGAAGGGTGCCTGAGGCACACTCCTGGGGCCCGTCTTTTCTTTGCTCCAGAAGGCCTCAGGGAAAACGTGCGAGTTTACTCGCATCAGGCTCGCTGGTCTCAGTTCCTTGCTGGGAGCGTCTCCAAGAGCACTCCGGAGATTACCGGCGACAGAAAGGTGAGCCGTGGCCTCGAGTCAAAGTCCAGCGTTTTCCAGTAGTAAAGTGAAGCGTGCCGCCCTAGTGAGGAAGCAGGCGGTAAAGGAGAGCGTCAACTCTGTAAGGTATCGCAGGACTCATTGCGCACTCACGTTCGTTGTAAGTTTTGGGAGAGGGCACTGTGTGCCGCCCAGCTCTTGTGTGGCGTTTGAGCCGCCGGAGTGGAAACGTCCGTTTGCTTTAACTGCACGGATGTGCCAGCAGTAAAGGCACAGTGCTGCCCTCTTCGCTCGACACCTCCCGTTTGTTCAGCCTGCAAACGGCCTCAGGAACGCAGTTCTGAGCAGCCTTACATTCCATGCTGGTGTGCCCCAGGGAGCGATTTGGGCTCTTCTGAGAAACACCACTGTGCGTCCCCAGTGAAACCAGGGGACGCCTCAAGGACGACTCCCTTCGGCACCTGGAAGCTAGTTGTTTACGTCCAGCCTGAAAAAGAAAACGCTGGACGGCTGTCCCCGGGACAATGCTGGACGTTCGGGACCACCCCGAGTCACCAAGTACCAAACTTGGCACAGCGTGGGGAACGCTCTCCTGCACGTACGGCACCCCCCACCGGGAAACCTTTCTTACCAGAAGGGGGCCCTCGTTCCCTTGTACTAGATAGCTAGACAGAACGTTCAGATAAACATGCTGTGTCATCAAGCCTGAAAGTGGGACACTGATGGCAAAGTACGCCTTCTGCCCGTGTGCGAGCGACTTGTTTCGGCCTTCCAAGCTGCCTGAGCAGCGCTTGCGGCCCGACGTCTCTCCACCGCAGGGTAGTCGCTGTGGGCGAGCAAGGCTGCCTTCTCTCAAAGCCCATCCTGTGCTGGCAAATGCCTTTCTAGGGACTCACACCACTGCACTGCAGAGTCAGCTCCGGCCAAATGAAAGGTGACCTGAGGCCCCAAAGGCAAGGGCTAGTGTTTCACGTCAGCAGAGCTGGGGGTGCAGGGGTGCCATGAATCCATGCGCCACGCTGGATGGCCTGAACTCCCCGATGCCTCCGGGGACACAGAGCAGAGGCGGCCGTGCACCACTTTGGCATGGTGACTGCTCTGTGCCGGAGGAGCGGCCGGTCGCTTCTGAGGAACCTCAGGGGCAAAGGAGGCCCGTGGGAGCCACTCTTCACATTCCTAGCAAGGGCCACGCGTTGCTTGCTGGGGGCCGAGGTAGAGTGTCCCAGTCATAACAGAGACGCGTGGGAGCAGCGCTGGGCAGCCTCCCTGCAAGTCGATCGGCCTCACTGACTGAAACGGACCTGTGCTTCAGAAACACCCCGTGCTGACGACTCAGTCCAGGGAAACGCTCAGGACGGCACTCTCGCAGAAGCGCGAGCTAGGCTGTGAGTGCAGCCGGAAGAAACGTACATCTTTCACCCTTAACACAGCTAGGTATGGGACGGAGCACTGAGGCCCGCCTCAGGTACTTCACGACCTAGGCAGTGGATGCACTGCAGGGGACCCTGTGTCCGAAAGTGTCTCCGAGGAAAGGCCCTGTTCCTCCCGCTGTGTCCTTGAGGTAGTCAGAAACTACTGAGGATAACTGTCTGAGCTCACGTTTGAAACAGGGCGACCCTGCCCAAACGTAATTTCCCCCCCGGGTGGATGAGATGCGGCGAGAAGGGTGCCTGAGGCACACTCCTGGGGCCCGTCTTTTCTTTGCTCCAGAAGGCCTCAGGGAAAACGTGCGAGTTTACTCGCATCAGGCTCGCTGGTCTCAGTTCCTTGCTGGGAGCGTCTCCAAGAGCACTCCGGAGATTACCGGCGACAGAAAGGTGAGCCGTGGCCTCGAGTCAAAGTCCAGCGTTTTCCAGTAGTAAAGTGAAGCATGCCGCCCTAGTGAGGAAGCAGGCGGTAAAGGAGAGCGTCAACTCTGTAAGGTATCGCAGGACTCATTGCGCACTCACGTTCGTTGTAAGTTTTGGGAGAGGGCACTGTGTGCCGCCCAGCTCTTGTGTGGCGTTTGAGCCGCCGGAGTGGAAACGTCCGTTTGCTTTAACTGCACGGATGTGCCAGCAGTAAAGGCACAGTGCTGCCCTCTTCGCTCGACACCTCCCGTTTGTTCAGCCTGCAAACGGCCTCAGGAACGCAGTTCTGAGCAGCCTTACATTCCATGCTGGTGTGCCCCAGGGAGCGATTTGGGCTCTTCTGAGAAACACCACTGTGCGTCCCCAGTGAAACCAGGGGACGCCTCAAGGACGACTCCCTTCGGCACCTGGAAGCTAGTTGTTTACGTCCAGCCTGAAAAAGAAAACGCTGGACGGCTGTCCCCGGGACAATGCTGGACGTTCGGGACCACCCCGAGTCACCAAGTACCAAACTTGGCACAGCGTGGGGAACGCTCTCCTGCACGTACGGCACCCCCCACCGGGAAACCTTTCTTACCAGAAGGGGGCCCTCGTTCCCTTGTACTAGATAGCTAGACAGAACGTTCAGATAAACATGCTGTGTCATCAAGCCTGAAAGTGGGACACTGATGGCAAAGTACGCCTTCTGCCCGTGTGCGAGCGACTTGTTTCGGCCTTCCAAGCTGCCTGAGCAGCGCTTGCGGCCCGACGTCTCTCCACCGCAGGGTAGTCGCTGTGGGCGAGCAAGGCTGCCTTCTCTCAAAGCCCATCCTGTGCTGGCAAATGCCTTTCTAGGGACTCACACCACTGCACTGCAGAGTCAGCTCCGGCCAAATGAAAGGTGACCTGAGGCCCCAAAGGCAAGGGCTAGTGTTTCACGTCAGCAGAGCTCGGGGTGCAGGGGTGCCATGAATCCATGCGCCACGCTGGATGGCCTGAACTCCCCGATGCCTCCGGGGACACAGAGCAGAGGCGGCCGTGCACCACTTTGGCATGGTGACTGCTCTGTGCCGGAGGAGCGGCCGGTCGCTTCTGAGGAACCTCAGGGGCAAAGGAGGCCCGTGGGAGCCACTCTTCACATTCCTAGCAAGGGCCACGCGTTGCTTGCTGGGGGCCGAGGTAGAGTGTCCCAGTCATAACAGAGACGCGTGGGAGCAGCGCTGGGCAGCCTCCCTGCAAGTCGATCGGCCTCACTGACTGAAACGGACCTGTGCTTCAGAAACACCCCGTGCTGACGACTCAGTCCAGGGAAACGCTCAGGACGGCACTCTCGCAGAAGCGCGAGCTAGGCTGTGAGTGCAGCCGGAAGAAACGTACATCTTTCACCCTTAACACAGCTAGGTATGGGACGGAGCACTGAGGCCCGCCTCAGGTACTTCACGACCTAGGCAGTGGATGCACTGCAGGGGACCCTGTGTCCGAAAGTGTCTCCGAGGAAAGGCCCTGTTCCTCCCGCTGTGTCCTTGAGGTAGTCAGAAACTACTGAGGATAACTGTCTGAGCTCACGTTTGAAACAGGGCGACCCTGCCCAAACGTAATTTCCCCCCCGGGTGGATGAGATGCGGCGAGAAGGGTGCCTGAGGCACACTCCTGGGGCCCGTCTTTTCTTTGCTCCAGAAGGCCTCAGGGAAAACGTGCGAGTTTACTCGCATCAGGCTCGCTGGTCTCAGTTCCTTGCTGGGAGCGTCTCCAAGAGCACTCCGGAGATTACCGGCGACAGAAAGGTGAGCCGTGGCCTCGAGTCAAAGTCCAGCGTTTTCCAGTAGTAAAGTGAAGCGTGCCGCCCTAGTGAGGAAGCAGGCGGTAAAGGAGAGCGTCAACTCTGTAAGGTATCGCAGGACTCATTGCGCACTCACGTTCGTTGTAAGTTTTGGGAGAGGGCACTGTGTGCCGCCCAGCTCTTGTGTGGCGTTTGAGCCGCCGGAGTGGAAACGTCCGTTTGCTTTAACTGCACGGATGTGCCAGCAGTAAAGGCACAGTGCTGCCCTCTTCGCTCGACACCTCCCGTTTGTTCAGCCTGCAAACGGCCTCAGGAACGCAGTTCTGAGCAGCCTTACATTCCATGCTGGTGTGCCCCAGGGAGCGATTTGGGCTCTTCTGAGAAACACCACTGTGCGTCCCCAGTGAAACCAGGGGACGCCTCAAGGACGACTCCCTTCGGCACCTGGAAGCTAGTTGTTTACGTCCAGCCTGAAAAAGAAAACGCTGGACGGCTGTCCCCGGGACAATGCTGGACGTTCGGGACCACCCCGAGTCACCAAGTACCAAACTTGGCACAGCGTGGGGAACGCTCTCCTGCACGTACGGCACCCCCCACCGGGAAACCTTTCTTACCAGAAGGGGGCCCTCGTTCCCTTGTACTAGATAGCTAGACAGAACGTTCAGATAAACATGCTGTGTCATCAAGCCTGAAAGTGGGACACTGATGGCAAAGTACGCCTTCTGCCCGTGTGCGAGCGACTTGTTTCGGCCTTCCAAGCTGCCTGAGCAGCGCTTGCGGCCCGACGTCTCTCCACCGCAGGGTAGTCGCTGTGGGCGAGCAAGGCTGCCTTCTCTCAAAGCCCATCCTGTGCTGGCAAATGCCTTTCTAGGGACTCACACCACTGCACTGCAGAGTCAGCTCCGGCCAAATGAAAGGTGACCTGAGGCCCCAAAGGCAAGGGCTAGTGTTTCACGTCAGCAGAGCTCGGGGTGCAGGGGTGCCATGAATCCATGCGCCACGCTGGATGGCCTGAACTCCCCGATGCCTCCGGGGACACAGAGCAGAGGCGGCCGTGCACCACTTTGGCATGGTGACTGCTCTGTGCCGGAGGAGCGGCCGGTCGCTTCTGAGGAACCTCAGGGGCAAAGGAGGCCCGTGGGAGCCACTCTTCACATTCCTAGCAAGGGCCACGCGTTGCTTGCTGGGGGCCGAGGTAGAGTGTCCCAGTCATAACAGAGACGCGTGGGAGCAGCGCTGGGCAGCCTCCCTGCAAGTCGATCGGCCTCACTGACTGAAACGGACCTGTGCTTCAGAAACACCCCGTGCTGACGACTCAGTCCAGGGAAACGCTCAGGACGGCACTCTCGCAGAAGCGCGAGCTAGGCTGTGAGTGCAGCCGGAAGAAACGTACATCTTTCACCCTTAACACAGCTAGGTATGGGACGGAGCACTGAGGCCCGCCTCAGGTACTTCACGACCTAGGCAGTGGATGCACTGCAGGGGACCCTGTGTCCGAAAGTGTCTCCGAGGAAAGGCCCTGTTCCTCCCGCTGTGTCCTTGAGGTAGTCAGAAACTACTGAGGATAACTGTCTGAGCTCACGTTTGAAACAGGGCGACCCTGCCCAAACGTAATTTCCCCCCCGGGTGGATGAGATGCGGCGAGAAGGGTGCCTGAGGCACACTCCTGGGGCCCGTCTTTTCTTTGCTCCAGAAGGCCTCAGGGAAAACGTGCGAGTTTACTCGCATCAGGCTCGCTGGTCTCAGTTCCTTGCTGGGAGCGTCTCCAAGAGCACTCCGGAGATTACCGGCGACAGAAAGGTGAGCCGTGGCCTCGAGTCAAAGTCCAGCGTTTTCCAGTAGTAAAGTGAAGCGTGCCGCCCTAGTGAGGAAGCAGGCGGTAAAGGAGAGCGTCAACTCTGTAAGGTATCGCAGGACTCATTGCGCACTCACGTTCGTTGTAAGTTTTGGGAGAGGGCACTGTGTGCCGCCCAGCTCTTGTGTGGCGTTTGAGCCGCCGGAGTGGAAACGTCCGTTTGCTTTAACTGCACGGATGTGCCAGCAGTAAAGGCACAGTGCTGCCCTCTTCGCTCGACACCTCCCGTTTGTTCAGCCTGCAAACGGCCTCAGGAACGCAGTTCTGAGCAGCCTTACATTCCATGCTGGTGTGCCCCAGGGAGCGATTTGGGCTCTTCTGAGAAACACCACTGTGCGTCCCCAGTGAAACCAGGGGACGCCTCAAGGACGACTCCCTTCGGCACCTGGAAGCTAGTTGTTTACGTCCAGCCTGAAAAAGAAAACGCTGGACGGCTGTCCCCGGGACAATGCTGGACGTTCGGGACCACCCCGAGTCACCAAGTACCAAACTTGGCACAGCGTGGGGAACGCTCTCCTGCACGTACGGCACCCCCCACCGGGAAACCTTTCTTACCAGAAGGGGGCCCTCGTTCCCTTGTACTAGATAGCTAGACAGAACGTTCAGATAAACATGCTGTGTCATCAAGCCTGAAAGTGGGACACTGATGGCAAAGTACGCCTTCTGCCCGTGTGCGAGCGACTTGTTTCGGCCTTCCAAGCTGCCTGAGCAGCGCTTGCGGCCCGACGTCTCTCCACCGCAGGGTAGTCGCTGTGGGCGAGCAAGGCTGCCTTCTCTCAAAGCCCATCCTGTGCTGGCAAATGCCTTTCTAGGGACTCACACCACTGCACTGCAGAGTCAGCTCCGGCCAAATGAAAGGTGACCTGAGGCCCCAAAGGCAAGGGCTAGTGTTTCACGTCAGCAGAGCTGGGGGTGCAGGGGTGCCATGAATCCATGCGCCACGCTGGATGGCCTGAACTCCCCGATGCCTCCGGGGACACAGAGCAGAGGCGGCCGTGCACCACTTTGGCATGGTGACTGCTCTGTGCCGGAGGAGCGGCCGGTCGCTTCTGAGGAACCTCAGGGGCAAAGGAGGCCCGTGGGAGCCACTCTTCACATTCCTAGCAAGGGCCACGCGTTGCTTGCTGGGGGCCGAGGTAGAGTGTCCCAGTCATAACAGAGACGCGTGGGAGCAGCGCTGGGCAGCCTCCCTGCAAGTCGATCGGCCTCACTGACTGAAACGGACCTGTGCTTCAGAAACACCCCGTGCTGACGACTCAGTCCAGGGAAACGCTCAGGACGGCACTCTCGCAGAAGCGCGAGCTAGGCTGTGAGTGCAGCCGGAAGAAACGTACATCTTTCACCCTTAACACAGCTAGGTATGGGACGGAGCACTGAGGCCCGCCTCAGGTACTTCACGACCTAGGCAGTGGATGCACTGCAGGGGACCCTGTGTCCGAAAGTGTCTCCGAGGAAAGGCCCTGTTCCTCCCGCTGTGTCCTTGAGGTAGTCAGAAACTACTGAGGATAACTGTCTGAGCTCACGTTTGAAACAGGGCGACCCTGCCCAAACGTAATTTCCCCCCCGGGTGGATGAGATGCGGCGAGAAGGGTGCCTGAGGCACACTCCTGGGGCCCGTCTTTTCTTTGCTCCAGAAGGCCTCAGGGAAAACGTGCGAGTTTACTCGCATCAGGCTCGCTGGTCTCAGTTCCTTGCTGGGAGCGTCTCCAAGAGCACTCCGGAGATTACCGGCGACAGAAAGGTGAGCCGTGGCCTCGAGTCAAAGTCCAGCGTTTTCCAGTAGTAAAGTGAAGCGTGCCGCCCTAGTGAGGAAGCAGGCGGTAAAGGAGAGCGTCAACTCTGTAAGGTATCGCAGGACTCATTGCGCACTCACGTTCGTTGTAAGTTTTGGGAGAGGGCACTGTGTGCCGCCCAGCTCTTGTGTGGCGTTTGAGCCGCCGGAGTGGAAACGTCCGTTTGCTTTAACTGCACGGATGTGCCAGCAGTAAAGGCACAGTGCTGCCCTCTTCGCTCGACACCTCCCGTTTGTTCAGCCTGCAAACGGCCTCAGGAACGCAGTTCTGAGCAGCCTTACATTCCATGCTGGTGTGCCCCAGGGAGCGATTTGGGCTCTTCTGAGAAACACCACTGTGCGTCCCCAGTGAAACCAGGGGACGCCTCAAGGACGACTCCCTTCGGCACCTGGAAGCTAGTTGTTTACGTCCAGCCTGAAAAAGAAAACGCTGGACGGCTGTCCCCGGGACAATGCTGGACGTTCGGGACCACCCCGAGTCACCAAGTACCAAACTTGGCACAGCGTGGGGAACGCTCTCCTGCACGTACGGCACCCCCCACCGGGAAACCTTTCTTACCAGAAGGGGGCCCTCGTTCCCTTGTACTAGATAGCTAGACAGAACGTTCAGATAAACATGCTGTGTCATCAAGCCTGAAAGTGGGACACTGATGGCAAAGTACGCCTTCTGCCCGTGTGCGAGCGACTTGTTTCGGCCTTCCAAGCTGCCTGAGCAGCGCTTGCGGCCCGACGTCTCTCCACCGCAGGGTAGTCGCTGTGGGCGAGCAAGGCTGCCTTCTCTCAAAGCCCATCCTGTGCTGGCAAATGCCTTTCTAGGGACTCACACCACTGCACTGCAGAGTCAGCTCCGGCCAAATGAAAGGTGACCTGAGGCCCCAAAGGCAAGGGCTAGTGTTTCACGTCAGCAGAGCTGGGGGTGCAGGGGTGCCATGAATCCATGCGCCACGCTGGATGGCCTGAACTCCCCGATGCCTCCGGGGACACAGAGCAGAGGCGGCCGTGCACCACTTTGGCATGGTGACTGCTCTGTGCCGGAGGAGCGGCCGGTCGCTTCTGAGGAACCTCAGGGGCAAAGGAGGCCCGTGGGAGCCACTCTTCACATTCCTAGCAAGGGCCACGCGTTGCTTGCTGGGGGCCGAGGTAGAGTGTCCCAGTCATAACAGAGACGCGTGGGAGCAGCGCTGGGCAGCCTCCCTGCAAGTCGATCGGCCTCACTGACTGAAACGGACCTGTGCTTCAGAAACACCCCGTGCTGACGACTCAGTCCAGGGAAACGCTCAGGACGGCACTCTCGCAGAAGCGCGAGCTAGGCTGTGAGTGCAGCCGGAAGAAACGTACATCTTTCACCCTTAACACAGCTAGGTATGGGACGGAGCACTGAGGCCCGCCTCAGGTACTTCACGACCTAGGCAGTGGATGCACTGCAGGGGACCCTGTGTCCGAAAGTGTCTCCGAGGAAAGGCCCTGTTCCTCCCGCTGTGTCCTTGAGGTAGTCAGAAACTACTGAGGATAACTGTCTGAGCTCACGTTTGAAACAGGGCGACCCTGCCCAAACGTAATTTCCCCCCCGGGTGGATGAGATGCGGCGAGAAGGGTGCCTGAGGCACACTCCTGGGGCCCGTCTTTTCTTTGCTCCAGAAGGCCTCAGGGAAAACGTGCGAGTTTACTCGCATCAGGCTCGCTGGTCTCAGTTCCTTGCTGGGAGCGTCTCCAAGAGCACTCCGGAGATTACCGGCGACAGAAAGGTGAGCCGTGGCCTCGAGTCAAAGTCCAGCGTTTTCCAGTAGTAAAGTGAAGCGTGCCGCCCTAGTGAGGAAGCAGGCGGTAAAGGAGAGCGTCAACTCTGTAAGGTATCGCAGGACTCATTGCGCACTCACGTTCGTTGTAAGTTTTGGGAGAGGGCACTGTGTGCCGCCCAGCTCTTGTGTGGCGTTTGAGCCGCCGGAGTGGAAACGTCCGTTTGCTTTAACTGCACGGATGTGCCAGCAGTAAAGGCACAGTGCTGCCCTCTTCGCTCGACACCTCCCGTTTGTTCAGCCTGCAAACGGCCTCAGGAACGCAGTTCTGAGCAGCCTTACATTCCATGCTGGTGTGCCCCAGGGAGCGATTTGGGCTCTTCTGAGAAACACCACTGTGCGTCCCCAGTGAAACCAGGGGACGCCTCAAGGACGACTCCCTTCGGCACCTGGAAGCTAGTTGTTTACGTCCAGCCTGAAAAAGAAAACGCTGGACGGCTGTCCCCGGGACAATGCTGGACGTTCGGGACCACCCCGAGTCACCAAGTACCAAACTTGGCACAGCGTGGGGAACGCTCTCCTGCACGTACGGCACCCCCCACCGGGAAACCTTTCTTACCAGAAGGGGGCCCTCGTTCCCTTGTACTAGATAGCTAGACAGAACGTTCAGATAAACATGCTGTGTCATCAAGCCTGAAAGTGGGACACTGATGGCAAAGTACGCCTTCTGCCCGTGTGCGAGCGACTTGTTTCGGCCTTCCAAGCTGCCTGAGCAGCGCTTGCGGCCCGACGTCTCTCCACCGCAGGGTAGTCGCTGTGGGCGAGCAAGGCTGCCTTCTCTCAAAGCCCATCCTGTGCTGGCAAATGCCTTTCTAGGGACTCACACCACTGCACTGCAGAGTCAGCTCCGGCCAAATGAAAGGTGACCTGAGGCCCCAAAGGCAAGGGCTAGTGTTTCACGTCAGCAGAGCTGGGGGTGCAGGGGTGCCATGAATCCATGCGCCACGCTGGATGGCCTGAACTCCCCGATGCCTCCGGGGACACAGAGCAGAGGCGGCCGTGCACCACTTTGGCATGGTGACTGCTCTGTGCCGGAGGAGCGGCCGGTCGCTTCTGAGGAACCTCAGGGGCAAAGGAGGCCCGTGGGAGCCACTCTTCACATTCCTAGCAAGGGCCACACGTTGCTTGCTGGGGGCCGAGGTAGAGTGTCCCAGTCATAACAGAGACGCGTGGGAGCAGCGCTGGGCAGCCTCCCTGCAAGTCGATCGGCCTCACTGACTGAAACGGACCTGTGCTTCAGAAACACCCCGTGCTGACGACTCAGTCCAGGGAAACGCTCAGGACGGCACTCTCGCAGAAGCGCGAGCTAGGCTGTGAGTGCAGCCGGAAGAAACGTACATCTTTCACCCTTAACACAGCTAGGTATGGGACGGAGCACTGAGGCCCGCCTCAGGTACTTCACGACCTAGGCAGTGGATGCACTGCAGGGGACCCTGTGTCCGAAAGTGTCTCCGAGGAAAGGCCCTGTTCCTCCCGCTGTGTCCTTGAGGTAGTCAGAAACTACTGAGGATAACTGTCTGAGCTCACGTTTGAAACAGGGCGACCCTGCCCAAACGTAATTTCCCCCCCGGGTGGATGAGATGCGGCGAGAAGGGTGCCTGAGGCACACTCCTGGGGCCCGTCTTTTCTTTGCTCCAGAAGGCCTCAGGGAAAACGTGCGAGTTTACTCGCATCAGGCTCGCTGGTCTCAGTTCCTTGCTGGGAGCGTCTCCAAGAGCACTCCGGAGATTACCGGCGACAGAAAGGTGAGCCGTGGCCTCGAGTCAAAGTCCAGCGTTTTCCAGTAGTAAAGTGAAGCGTGCCGCCCTAGTGAGGAAGCAGGCGGTAAAGGAGAGCGTCAACTCTGTAAGGTATCGCAGGACTCATTGCGCACTCACGTTCGTTGTAAGTTTTGGGAGAGGGCACTGTGTGCCGCCCAGCTCTTGTGTGGCGTTTGAGCCGCCGGAGTGGAAACGTCCGTTTGCTTTAACTGCACGGATGTGCCAGCAGTAAAGGCACAGTGCTGCCCTCTTCGCTCGACACCTCCCGTTTGTTCAGCCTGCAAACGGCCTCAGGAACGCAGTTCTGAGCAGCCTTACATTCCATGCTGGTGTGCCCCAGGGAGCGATTTGGGCTCTTCTGAGAAACACCACTGTGCGTCCCCAGTGAAACCAGGGGACGCCTCAAGGACGACTCCCTTCGGCACCTGGAAGCTAGTTGTTTACGTCCAGCCTGAAAAAGAAAACGCTGGACGGCTGTCCCCGGGACAATGCTGGACGTTCGGGACCACCCCGAGTCACCAAGTACCAAACTTGGCACAGCGTGGGGAACGCTCTCCTGCACGTACGGCACCCCCCACCGGGAAACCTTTCTTACCAGAAGGGGGCCCTCGTTCCCTTGTACTAGATAGCTAGACAGAACGTTCAGATAAACATGCTGTGTCATCAAGCCTGAAAGTGGGACACTGATGGCAAAGTACGCCTTCTGCCCGTGTGCGAGCGACTTGTTTCGGCCTTCCAAGCTGCCTGAGCAGCGCTTGCGGCCCGACGTCTCTCCACCGCAGGGTAGTCGCTGTGGGCGAGCAAGGCTGCCTTCTCTCAAAGCCCATCCTGTGCTGGCAAATGCCTTTCTAGGGACTCACACCACTGCACTGCAGAGTCAGCTCCGGCCAAATGAAAGGTGACCTGAGGCCCCAAAGGCAAGGGCTAGTGTTTCACGTCAGCAGAGCTGGGGGTGCAGGGGTGCCATGAATCCATGCGCCACGCTGGATGGCCTGAACTCCCCGATGCCTCCGGGGACACAGAGCAGAGGCGGCCGTGCACCACTTTGGCATGGTGACTGCTCTGTGCCGGAGGAGCGGCCGGTCGCTTCTGAGGAAGCTCAGGGGCAAAGGAGGCCCGTGGGAGCCACTCTTCACATTCCTAGCAAGGGCCACGCGTTGCTTGCTGGGGGCCGAGGTAGAGTGTCCCAGTCATAACAGAGACGCGTGGGAGCAGCGCTGGGCAGCCTCCCTGCAAGTCGATCGGCCTCACTGACTGAAACGGACCTGTGCTTCAGAAACACCCCGTGCTGACGACTCAGTCCAGGGAAACGCTCAGGACGGCACTCTCGCAGAAGCGCGAGCTAGGCTGTGAGTGCAGCCGGAAGAAACGTACATCTTTCACCCTTAACACAGCTAGGTATGGGACGGAGCACTGAGGCCCGCCTCAGGTACTTCACGACCTAGGCAGTGGATGCACTGCAGGGGACCCTGTGTCCGAAAGTGTCTCCGAGGAAAGGCCCTGTTCCTCCCGCTGTGTCCTTGAGGTAGTCAGAAACTACTGAGGATAACTGTCTGAGCTCACGTTTGAAACAGGGCGACCCTGCCCAAACGTAATTTCCCCCCCGGGTGGATGAGATGCGGCGAGAAGGGTGCCTGAGGCACACTCCTGGGGCCCGTCTTTTCTTTGCTCCAGAAGGCCTCAGGGAAAACGTGCGAGTTTACTCGCATCAGGCTCGCTGGTCTCAGTTCCTTGCTGGGAGCGTCTCCAAGAGCACTCCGGAGATTACCGGCGACAGAAAGGTGAGCCGTGGCCTCGAGTCAAAGTCCAGCGTTTTCCAGTAGTAAAGTGAAGCGTGCCGCCCTAGTGAGGAAGCAGGCGGTAAAGGAGAGCGTCAACTCTGTAAGGTATCGCAGGACTCATTGCGCACTCACGTTCGTTGTAAGTTTTGGGAGAGGGCACTGTGTGCCGCCCAGCTCTTGTGTGGCGTTTGAGCCGCCGGAGTGGAAACGTCCGTTTGCTTTAACTGCACGGATGTGCCAGCAGTAAAGGCACAGTGCTGCCCTCTTCGCTCGACACCTCCCGTTTGTTCAGCCTGCAAACGGCCTCAGGAACGCAGTTCTGAGCAGCCTTACATTCCATGCTGGTGTGCCCCAGGGAGCGATTTGGGCTCTTCTGAGAAACACCACTGTGCGTCCCCAGTGAAACCAGGGGACGCCTCAAGGACGACTCCCTTCGGCACCTGGAAGCTAGTTGTTTACGTCCAGCCTGAAAAAGAAAACGCTGGACGGCTGTCCCCGGGACAATGCTGGACGTTCGGGACCACCCCGAGTCACCAAGTACCAAACTTGGCACAGCGTGGGGAACGCTCTCCTGCACGTACGGCACCCCCCACCGGGAAACCTTTCTTACCAGAAGGGGGCCCTCGTTCCCTTGTACTAGATAGCTAGACAGAACGTTCAGATAAACATGCTGTGTCATCAAGCCTGAAAGTGGGACACTGATGGCAAAGTACGCCTTCTGCCCGTGTGCGAGCGACTTGTTTCGGCCTTCCAAGCTGCCTGAGCAGCGCTTGCGGCCCGACGTCTCTCCACCGCAGGGTAGTCGCTGTGGGCGAGCAAGGCTGCCTTCTCTCAAAGCCCATCCTGTGCTGGCAAATGCCTTTCTAGGGACTCACACCACTGCACTGCAGAGTCAGCTCCGGCCAAATGAAAGGTGACCTGAGGCCCCAAAGGCAAGGGCTAGTGTTTCACGTCAGCAGAGCTGGGGGTGCAGGGGTGCCATGAATCCATGCGCCACGCTGGATGGCCTGAACTCCCCGATGCCTCCGGGGACACAGAGCAGAGGCGGCCGTGCACCACTTTGGCATGGTGACTGCTCTGTGCCGGAGGAGCGGCCGGTCGCTTCTGAGGAAGCTCAGGGGCAAAGGAGGCCCGTGGGAGCCACTCTTCACATTCCTAGCAAGGGCCACGCGTTGCTTGCTGGGGGCCGAGGTAGAGTGTCCCAGTCATAACAGAGACGCGTGGGAGCAGCGCTGGGCAGCCTCCCTGCAAGTCGATCGGCCTCACTGACTGAAACGGACCTGTGCTTCAGAAACACCCCGTGCTGACGACTCAGTCCAGGGAAACGCTCAGGACGGCACTCTCGCAGAAGCGCGAGCTAGGCTGTGAGTGCAGCCGGAAGAAACGTACATCTTTCACCCTTAACACAGCTAGGTATGGGACGGAGCACTGAGGCCCGCCTCAGGTACTTCACGACCTAGGCAGTGGATGCACTGCAGGGGACCCTGTGTCCGAAAGTGTCTCCGAGGAAAGGCCCTGTTCCTCCCGCTGTGTCCTTGAGGTAGTCAGAAACTACTGAGGATAACTGTCTGAGCTCACGTTTGAAACAGGGCGACCCTGCCCAAACGTAATTTCCCCCCCGGGTGGATGAGATGCGGCGAGAAGGGTGCCTGAGGCACACTCCTGGGGCCCGTCTTTTCTTTGCTCCAGAAGGCCTCAGGGAAAACGTGCGAGTTTACTCGCATCAGGCTCGCTGGTCTCAGTTCCTTGCTGGGAGCGTCTCCAAGAGCACTCCGGAGATTACCGGCGACAGAAAGGTGAGCCGTGGCCTCGAGTCAAAGTCCAGCGTTTTCCAGTAGTAAAGTGAAGCGTGCCGCCCTAGTGAGGAAGCAGGCGGTAAAGGAGAGCGTCAACTCTGTAAGGTATCGCAGGACTCATTGCGCACTCACGTTCGTTGTAAGTTTTGGGAGAGGGCACTGTGTGCCGCCCAGCTCTTGTGTGGCGTTTGAGCCGCCGGAGTGGAAACGTCCGTTTGCTTTAACTGCACGGATGTGCCAGCAGTAAAGGCACAGTGCTGCCCTCTTCGCTCGACACCTCCCGTTTGTTCAGCCTGCAAACGGCCTCAGGAACGCAGTTCTGAGCAGCCTTACATTCCATGCTGGTGTGCCCCAGGGAGCGATTTGGGCTCTTCTGAGAAACACCACTGTGCGTCCCCAGTGAAACCAGGGGACGCCTCAAGGACGACTCCCTTCGGCACCTGGAAGCTAGTTGTTTACGTCCAGCCTGAAAAAGAAAACGCTGGACGGCTGTCCCCGGGACAATGCTGGACGTTCGGGACCACCCCGAGTCACCAAGTACCAAACTTGGCACAGCGTGGGGAACGCTCTCCTGCACGTACGGCACCCCCCACCGGGAAACCTTTCTTACCAGAAGGGGGCCCTCGTTCCCTTGTACTAGATAGCTAGACAGAACGTTCAGATAAACATGCTGTGTCATCAAGCCTGAAAGTGGGACACTGATGGCAAAGTACGCCTTCTGCCCGTGTGCGAGCGACTTGTTTCGGCCTTCCAAGCTGCCTGAGCAGCGCTTGCGGCCCGACGTCTCTCCACCGCAGGGTAGTCGCTGTGGGCGAGCAAGGCTGCCTTCTCTCAAAGCCCATCCTGTGCTGGCAAATGCCTTTCTAGGGACTCACACCACTGCACTGCAGAGTCAGCTCCGGCCAAATGAAAGGTGACCTGAGGCCCCAAAGGCAAGGGCTAGTGTTTCACGTCAGCAGAGCTGGGGGTGCAGGGGTGCCATGAATCCATGCGCCACGCTGGATGGCCTGAACTCCCCGATGCCTCCGGGGACACAGAGCAGAGGCGGCCGTGCACCACTTTGGCATGGTGACTGCTCTGTGCCGGAGGAGCGGCCGGTCGCTTCTGAGGAACCTCAGGGGCAAAGGAGGCCCGTGGGAGCCACTCTTCACATTCCTAGCAAGGGCCACGCGTTGCTTGCTGGGGGCCGAGGTAGAGTGTCCCAGTCATAACAGAGACGCGTGGGAGCAGCGCTGGGCAGCCTCCCTGCAAGTCGATCGGCCTCACTGACTGAAACGGACCTGTGCTTCAGAAACACCCCGTGCTGACGACTCAGTCCAGGGAAACGCTCAGGACGGCACTCTCGCAGAAGCGCGAGCTAGGCTGTGAGTGCAGCCGGAAGAAACGTACATCTTTCACCCTTAACACAGCTAGGTATGGGACGGAGCACTGAGGCCCGCCTCAGGTACTTCACGACCTAGGCAGTGGATGCACTGCAGGGGACCCTGTGTCCGAAAGTGTCTCCGAGGAAAGGCCCTGTTCCTCCCGCTGTGTCCTTGAGGTAGTCAGAAACTACTGAGGATAACTGTCTGAGCTCACGTTTGAAACAGGGCGACCCTGCCCAAACGTAATTTCCCCCCCGGGTGGATGAGATGCGGCGAGAAGGGTGCCTGAGGCACACTCCTGGGGCCCGTCTTTTCTTTGCTCCAGAAGGCCTCAGGGAAAACGTGCGAGTTTACTCGCATCAGGCTCGCTGGTCTCAGTTCCTTGCTGGGAGCGTCTCCAAGAGCACTCCGGAGATTACCGGCGACAGAAAGGTGAGCCGTGGCCTCGAGTCAAAGTCCAGCGTTTTCCAGTAGTAAAGTGAAGCGTGCCGCCCTAGTGAGGAAGCAGGCGGTAAAGGAGAGCGTCAACTCTGTAAGGTATCGCAGGACTCATTGCGCACTCACGTTCGTTGTAAGTTTTGGGAGAGGGCACTGTGTGCCGCCCAGCTCTTGTGTGGCGTTTGAGCCGCCGGAGTGGAAACGTCCGTTTGCTTTAACTGCACGGATGTGCCAGCAGTAAAGGCACAGTGCTGCCCTCTTCGCTCGACACCTCCCGTTTGTTCAGCCTGCAAACGGCCTCAGGAACGCAGTTCTGAGCAGCCTTACATTCCATGCTGGTGTGCCCCAGGGAGCGATTTGGGCTCTTCTGAGAAACACCACTGTGCGTCCCCAGTGAAACCAGGGGACGCCTCAAGGACGACTCCCTTCGGCACCTGGAAGCTAGTTGTTTACGTCCAGCCTGAAAAAGAAAACGCTGGACGGCTGTCCCCGGGACAATGCTGGACGTTCGGGACCACCCCGAGTCACCAAGTACCAAACTTGGCACAGCGTGGGGAACGCTCTCCTGCACGTACGGCACCCCCCACCGGGAAACCTTTCTTACCAGAAGGGGGCCCTCGTTCCCTTGTACTAGATAGCTAGACAGAACGTTCAGATAAACATGCTGTGTCATCAAGCCTGAAAGTGGGACACTGATGGCAAAGTACGCCTTCTGCCCGTGTGCGAGCGACTTGTTTCGGCCTTCCAAGCTGCCTGAGCAGCGCTTGCGGCCCGACGTCTCTCCACCGCAGGGTAGTCGCTGTGGGCGAGCAAGGCTGCCTTCTCTCAAAGCCCATCCTGTGCTGGCAAATGCCTTTCTAGGGACTCACACCACTGCACTGCAGAGTCAGCTCCGGCCAAATGAAAGGTGACCTGAGGCCCCAAAGGCAAGGGCTAGTGTTTCACGTCAGCAGAGCTGGGGGTGCAGGGGTGCCATGAATCCATGCGCCACGCTGGATGGCCTGAACTCCCCGATGCCTCCGGGGACACAGAGCAGAGGCGGCCGTGCACCACTTTGGCATGGTGACTGCTCTGTGCCGGAGGAGCGGCCGGTCGCTTCTGAGGAACCTCAGGGGCAAAGGAGGCCCGTGGGAGCCACTCTTCACATTCCTAGCAAGGGCCACGCGTTGCTTGCTGGGGGCCGAGGTAGAGTGTCCCAGTCATAACAGAGACGCGTGGGAGCAGCGCTGGGCAGCCTCCCTGCAAGTCGATCGGCCTCACTGACTGAAACGGACCTGTGCTTCAGAAACACCCCGTGCTGACGACTCAGTCCAGGGAAACGCTCAGGACGGCACTCTCGCAGAAGCGCGAGCTAGGCTGTGAGTGCAGCCGGAAGAAACGTACATCTTTCACCCTTAACACAGCTAGGTATGGGACGGAGCACTGAGGCCCGCCTCAGGTACTTCACGACCTAGGCAGTGGATGCACTGCAGGGGACCCTGTGTCCGAAAGTGTCTCCGAGGAAAGGCCCTGTTCCTCCCGCTGTGTCCTTGAGGTAGTCAGAAACTACTGAGGATAACTGTCTGAGCTCACGTTTGAAACAGGGCGACCCTGCCCAAACGTAATTTCCCCCCCGGGTGGATGAGATGCGGCGAGAAGGGTGCCTGAGGCACACTCCTGGGGCCCGTCTTTTCTTTGCTCCAGAAGGCCTCAGGGAAAACGTGCGAGTTTACTCGCATCAGGCTCGCTGGTCTCAGTTCCTTGCTGGGAGCGTCTCCAAGAGCACTCCGGAGATTACCGGCGACAGAAAGGTGAGCCGTGGCCTCGAGTCAAAGTCCAGCGTTTTCCAGTAGTAAAGTGAAGCGTGCCGCCCTAGTGAGGAAGCAGGCGGTAAAGGAGAGCGTCAACTCTGTAAGGTATCGCAGGACTCATTGCGCACTCACGTTCGTTGTAAGTTTTGGGAGAGGGCACTGTGTGCCGCCCAGCTCTTGTGTGGCGTTTGAGCCGCCGGAGTGGAAACGTCCGTTTGCTTTAACTGCACGGATGTGCCAGCAGTAAAGGCACAGTGCTGCCCTCTTCGCTCGACACCTCCCGTTTGTTCAGCCTGCAAACGGCCTCAGGAACGCAGTTCTGAGCAGCCTTACATTCCATGCTGGTGTGCCCCAGGGAGCGATTTGGGCTCTTCTGAGAAACACCACTGTGCGTCCCCAGTGAAACCAGGGGACGCCTCAAGGACGACTCCCTTCGGCACCTGGAAGCTAGTTGTTTACGTCCAGCCTGAAAAAGAAAACGCTGGACGGCTGTCCCCGGGACAATGCTGGACGTTCGGGACCACCCCGAGTCACCAGGTACCAAACTTGGCACAGCGTGGGGAACGCTCTCCTGCACGTACGGCACCCCCCACCGGGAAACCTTTCTTACCAGAAGGGGGCCCTCGTTCCCTTGTACTAGATAGCTAGACAGAACGTTCAGATAAACATGCTGTGTCATCAAGCCTGAAAGTGGGACACTGATGGCAAAGTACGCCTTCTGCCCGTGTGCGAGCGACTTGTTTCGGCCTTCCAAGCTGCCTGAGCAGCGCTTGCGGCCCGACGTCTCTCCACCGCAGGGTAGTCGCTGTGGGCGAGCAAGGCTGCCTTCTCTCAAAGCCCATCCTGTGCTGGCAAATGCCTTTCTAGGGACTCACACCACTGCACTGCAGAGTCAGCTCCGGCCAAATGAAAGGTGACCTGAGGCCCCAAAGGCAAGGGCTAGTGTTTCACGTCAGCAGAGCTGGGGGTGCAGGGGTGCCATGAATCCATGCGCCACGCTGGATGGCCTGAACTCCCCGATGCCTCCGGGGACACAGAGCAGAGGCGGCCGTGCACCACTTTGGCATGGTGACTGCTCTGTGCCGGAGGAGCGGCCGGTCGCTTCTGAGGAACCTCAGGGGCAAAGGAGGCCCGTGGGAGCCACTCTTCACATTCCTAGCAAGGGCCACGCGTTGCTTGCTGGGGGCCGAGGTAGAGTGTCCCAGTCATAACAGAGACGCGTGGGAGCAGCGCTGGGCAGCCTCCCTGCAAGTCGATCGGCCTCACTGACTGAAACGGACCTGTGCTTCAGAAACACCCCGTGCTGACGACTCAGTCCAGGGAAACGCTCAGGACGGCACTCTCGCAGAAGCGCGAGCTAGGCTGTGAGTGCAGCCGGAAGAAACGTACATCTTTCACCCTTAACACAGCTAGGTATGGGACGGAGCACTGAGGCCCGCCTCAGGTACTTCACGACCTAGGCAGTGGATGCACTGCAGGGGACCCTGTGTCCGAAAGTGTCTCCGAGGAAAGGCCCTGTTCCTCCCGCTGTGTCCTTGAGGTAGTCAGAAACTACTGAGGATAACTGTCTGAGCTCACGTTTGAAACAGGGCGACCCTGCCCAAACGTAATTTCCCCCCCGGGTGGATGAGATGCGGCGAGAAGGGTGCCTGAGGCACACTCCTGGGGCCCGTCTTTTCTTTGCTCCAGAAGGCCTCAGGGAAAACGTGCGAGTTTACTCGCATCAGGCTCGCTGGTCTCAGTTCCTTGCTGGGAGCGTCTCCAAGAGCACTCCGGAGATTACCGGCGACAGAAAGGTGAGCCGTGGCCTCGAGTCAAAGTCCAGCGTTTTCCAGTAGTAAAGTGAAGCGTGCCGCCCTAGTGAGGAAGCAGGCGGTAAAGGAGAGCGTCAACTCTGTAAGGTATCGCAGGACTCATTGCGCACTCACGTTCGTTGTAAGTTTTGGGAGAGGGCACTGTGTGCCGCCCAGCTCTTGTGTGGCGTTTGAGCCGCCGGAGTGGAAACGTCCGTTTGCTTTAACTGCACGGATGTGCCAGCAGTAAAGGCACAGTGCTGCCCTCTTCGCTCGACACCTCCCGTTTGTTCAGCCTGCAAACGGCCTCAGGAACGCAGTTCTGAGCAGCCTTACATTCCATGCTGGTGTGCCCCAGGGAGCGATTTGGGCTCTTCTGAGAAACACCACTGTGCGTCCCCAGTGAAACCAGGGGACGCCTCAAGGACGACTCCCTTCGGCACCTGGAAGCTAGTTGTTTACGTCCAGCCTGAAAAAGAAAACGCTGGACGGCTGTCCCCGGGACAATGCTGGACGTTCGGGACCACCCCGAGTCACCAGGTACCAAACTTGGCACAGCGTGGGGAACGCTCTCCTGCACGTACGGCACCCCCCACCGGGAAACCTTTCTTACCAGAAGGGGGCCCTCGTTCCCTTGTACTAGATAGCTAGACAGAACGTTCAGATAAACATGCTGTGTCATCAAGCCTGAAAGTGGGACACTGATGGCAAAGTACGCCTTCTGCCCGTGTGCGAGCGACTTGTTTCGGCCTTCCAAGCTGCCTGAGCAGCGCTTGCGGCCCGACGTCTCTCCACCGCAGGGTAGTCGCTGTGGGCGAGCAAGGCTGCCTTCTCTCAAAGCCCATCCTGTGCTGGCAAATGCCTTTCTAGGGACTCACACCACTGCACTGCAGAGTCAGCTCCGGCCAAATGAAAGGTGACCTGAGGCCCCAAAGGCAAGGGCTAGTGTTTCACGTCAGCAGAGCTGGGGGTGCAGGGGTGCCATGAATCCATGCGCCACGCTGGATGGCCTGAACTCCCCGATGCCTCCGGGGACACAGAGCAGAGGCGGCCGTGCACCACTTTGGCATGGTGACTGCTCTGTGCCGGAGGAGCGGCCGGTCGCTTCTGAGGAACCTCAGGGGCAAAGGAGGCCCGTGGGAGCCACTCTTCACATTCCTAGCAAGGGCCACGCGTTGCTTGCTGGGGGCCGAGGTAGAGTGTCCCAGTCATAACAGAGACGCGTGGGAGCAGCGCTGGGCAGCCTCCCTGCAAGTCGATCGGCCTCACTGACTGAAACGGACCTGTGCTTCAGAAACACCCCGTGCTGACGACTCAGTCCAGGGAAACGCTCAGGACGGCACTCTCGCAGAAGCGCGAGCTAGGCTGTGAGTGCAGCCGGAAGAAACGTACATCTTTCACCCTTAACACAGCTAGGTATGGGACGGAGCACTGAGGCCCGCCTCAGGTACTTCACGACCTAGGCAGTGGATGCACTGCAGGGGACCCTGTGTCCGAAAGTGTCTCCGAGGAAAGGCCCTGTTCCTCCCGCTGTGTCCTTGAGGTAGTCAGAAACTACTGAGGATAACTGTCTGAGCTCACGTTTGAAACAGGGCGACCCTGCCCAAACGTAATTTCCCCCCCGGGTGGATGAGATGCGGCGAGAAGGGTGCCTGAGGCACACTCCTGGGGCCCGTCTTTTCTTTGCTCCAGAAGGCCTCAGGGAAAACGTGCGAGTTTACTCGCATCAGGCTCGCTGGTCTCAGTTCCTTGCTGGGAGCGTCTCCAAGAGCACTCCGGAGATTACCGGCGACAGAAAGGTGAGCCGTGGCCTCGAGTCAAAGTCCAGCGTTTTCCAGTAGTAAAGTGAAGCGTGCCGCCCTAGTGAGGAAGCAGGCGGTAAAGGAGAGCGTCAACTCTGTAAGGTATCGCAGGACTCATTGCGCACTCACGTTCGTTGTAAGTTTTGGGAGAGGGCACTGTGTGCCGCCCAGCTCTTGTGTGGCGTTTGAGCCGCCGGAGTGGAAACGTCCGTTTGCTTTAACTGCACGGATGTGCCAGCAGTAAAGGCACAGTGCTGCCCTCTTCGCTCGACACCTCCCGTTTGTTCAGCCTGCAAACGGCCTCAGGAACGCAGTTCTGAGCAGCCTTACATTCCATGCTGGTGTGCCCCAGGGAGCGATTTGGGCTCTTCTGAGAAACACCACTGTGCGTCCCCAGTGAAACCAGGGGACGCCTCAAGGACGACTCCCTTCGGCACCTGGAAGCTAGTTGTTTACGTCCAGCCTGAAAAAGAAAACGCTGGACGGCTGTCCCCGGGACAATGCTGGACGTTCGGGACCACCCCGAGTCACCAAGTACCAAACTTGGCACAGCGTGGGGAACGCTCTCCTGCACGTACGGCACCCCCCACCGGGAAACCTTTCTTACCAGAAGGGGGCCCTCGTTCCCTTGTACTAGATAGCTAGACAGAACGTTCAGATAAACATGCTGTGTCATCAAGCCTGAAAGTGGGACACTGATGGCAAAGTACGCCTTCTGCCCGTGTGCGAGCGACTTGTTTCGGCCTTCCAAGCTGCCTGAGCAGCGCTTGCGGCCCGACGTCTCTCCACCGCAGGGTAGTCGCTGTGGGCGAGCAAGGCTGCCTTCTCTCAAAGCCCATCCTGTGCTGGCAAATGCCTTTCTAGGGACTCACACCACTGCACTGCAGAGTCAGCTCCGGCCAAATGAAAGGTGACCTGAGGCCCCAAAGGCAAGGGCTAGTGTTTCACGTCAGCAGAGCTGGGGGTGCAGGGGTGCCATGAATCCATGCGCCACGCTGGATGGCCTGAACTCCCCGATGCCTCCGGGGACACAGAGCAGAGGCGGCCGTGCACCACTTTGGCATGGTGACTGCTCTGTGCCGGAGGAGCGGCCGGTCGCTTCTGAGGAACCTCAGGGGCAAAGGAGGCCCGTGGGAGCCACTCTTCACATTCCTAGCAAGGGCCACGCGTTGCTTGCTGGGGGCCGAGGTAGAGTGTCCCAGTCATAACAGAGACGCGTGGGAGCAGCGCTGGGCAGCCTCCCTGCAAGTCGATCGGCCTCACTGACTGAAACGGACCTGTGCTTCAGAAACACCCCGTGCTGACGACTCAGTCCAGGGAAACGCTCAGGACGGCACTCTCGCAGAAGCGCGAGCTAGGCTGTGAGTGCAGCCGGAAGAAACGTACATCTTTCACCCTTAACACAGCTAGGTATGGGACGGAGCACTGAGGCCCGCCTCAGGTACTTCACGACCTAGGCAGTGGATGCACTGCAGGGGACCCTGTGTCCGAAAGTGTCTCCGAGGAAAGGCCCTGTTCCTCCCGCTGTGTCCTTGAGGTAGTCAGAAACTACTGAGGATAACTGTCTGAGCTCACGTTTGAAACAGGGCGACCCTGCCCAAACGTAATTTCCCCCCCGGGTGGATGAGATGCGGCGAGAAGGGTGCCTGAGGCACACTCCTGGGGCCCGTCTTTTCTTTGCTCCAGAAGGCCTCAGGGAAAACGTGCGAGTTTACTCGCATCAGGCTCGCTGGTCTCAGTTCCTTGCTGGGAGCGTCTCCAAGAGCACTCCGGAGATTACCGGCGACAGAAAGGTGAGCCGTGGCCTCGAGTCAAAGTCCAGCGTTTTCCAGTAGTAAAGTGAAGCGTGCCGCCCTAGTGAGGAAGCAGGCGGTAAAGGAGAGCGTCAACTCTGTAAGGTATCGCAGGACTCATTGCGCACTCACGTTCGTTGTAAGTTTTGGGAGAGGGCACTGTGTGCCGCCCAGCTCTTGTGTGGCGTTTGAGCCGCCGGAGTGGAAACGTCCGTTTGCTTTAACTGCACGGATGTGCCAGCAGTAAAGGCACAGTGCTGCCCTCTTCGCTCGACACCTCCCGTTTGTTCAGCCTGCAAACGGCCTCAGGAACGCAGTTCTGAGCAGCCTTACATTCCATGCTGGTGTGCCCCAGGGAGCGATTTGGGCTCTTCTGAGAAACACCACTGTGCGTCCCCAGTGAAACCAGGGGACGCCTCAAGGACGACTCCCTTCGGCACCTGGAAGCTAGTTGTTTACGTCCAGCCTGAAAAAGAAAACGCTGGACGGCTGTCCCCGGGACAATGCTGGACGTTCGGGACCACCCCGAGTCACCAGGTACCAAACTTGGCACAGCGTGGGGAACGCTCTCCTGCACGTACGGCACCCCCCACCGGGAAACCTTTCTTACCAGAAGGGGGCCCTCGTTCCCTTGTACTAGATAGCTAGACAGAACGTTCAGATAAACATGCTGTGTCATCAAGCCTGAAAGTGGGACACTGATGGCAAAGTACGCCTTCTGCCCGTGTGCGAGCGACTTGTTTCGGCCTTCCAAGCTGCCTGAGCAGCGCTTGCGGCCCGACGTCTCTCCACCGCAGGGTAGTCGCTGTGGGCGAGCAAGGCTGCCTTCTCTCAAAGCCCATCCTGTGCTGGCAAATGCCTTTCTAGGGACTCACACCACTGCACTGCAGAGTCAGCTCCGGCCAAATGAAAGGTGACCTGAGGCCCCAAAGGCAAGGGCTAGTGTTTCACGTCAGCAGAGCTGGGGGTGCAGGGGTGCCATGAATCCATGCGCCACGCTGGATGGCCTGAACTCCCCGATGCCTCCGGGGACACAGAGCAGAGGCGGCCGTGCACCACTTTGGCATGGTGACTGCTCTGTGCCGGAGGAGCGGCCGGTCGCTTCTGAGGAACCTCAGGGGCAAAGGAGGCCCGTGGGAGCCACTCTTCACATTCCTAGCAAGGGCCACGCGTTGCTTGCTGGGGGCCGAGGTAGAGTGTCCCAGTCATAACAGAGACGCGTGGGAGCAGCGCTGGGCAGCCTCCCTGCAAGTCGATCGGCCTCACTGACTGAAACGGACCTGTGCTTCAGAAACACCCCGTGCTGACGACTCAGTCCAGGGAAACGCTCAGGACGGCACTCTCGCAGAAGCGCGAGCTAGGCTGTGAGTGCAGCCGGAAGAAACGTACATCTTTCACCCTTAACACAGCTAGGTATGGGACGGAGCACTGAGGCCCGCCTCAGGTACTTCACGACCTAGGCAGTGGATGCACTGCAGGGGACCCTGTGTCCGAAAGTGTCTCCGAGGAAAGGCCCTGTTCCTCCCGCTGTGTCCTTGAGGTAGTCAGAAACTACTGAGGATAACTGTCTGAGCTCACGTTTGAAACAGGGCGACCCTGCCCAAACGTAATTTCCCCCCCGGGTGGATGAGATGCGGCGAGAAGGGTGCCTGAGGCACACTCCTGGGGCCCGTCTTTTCTTTGCTCCAGAAGGCCTCAGGGAAAACGTGCGAGTTTACTCGCATCAGGCTCGCTGGTCTCAGTTCCTTGCTGGGAGCGTCTCCAAGAGCACTCCGGAGATTACCGGCGACAGAAAGGTGAGCCGTGGCCTCGAGTCAAAGTCCAGCGTTTTCCAGTAGTAAAGTGAAGCGTGCCGCCCTAGTGAGGAAGCAGGCGGTAAAGGAGAGCGTCAACTCTGTAAGGTATCGCAGGACTCATTGCGCACTCACGTTCGTTGTAAGTTTTGGGAGAGGGCACTGTGTGCCGCCCAGCTCTTGTGTGGCGTTTGAGCCGCCGGAGTGGAAACGTCCGTTTGCTTTAACTGCACGGATGTGCCAGCAGTAAAGGCACAGTGCTGCCCTCTTCGCTCGACACCTCCCGTTTGTTCAGCCTGCAAACGGCCTCAGGAACGCAGTTCTGAGCAGCCTTACATTCCATGCTGGTGTGCCCCAGGGAGCGATTTGGGCTCTTCTGAGAAACACCACTGTGCGTCCCCAGTGAAACCAGGGGACGCCTCAAGGACGACTCCCTTCGGCACCTGGAAGCTAGTTGTTTACGTCCAGCCTGAAAAAGAAAACGCTGGACGGCTGTCCCCGGGACAATGCTGGACGTTCGGGACCACCCCGAGTCACCAGGTACCAAACTTGGCACAGCGTGGGGAACGCTCTCCTGCACGTACGGCACCCCCCACCGGGAAACCTTTCTTACCAGAAGGGGGCCCTCGTTCCCTTGTACTAGATAGCTAGACAGAACGTTCAGATAAACATGCTGTGTCATCAAGCCTGAAAGTGGGACACTGATGGCAAAGTACGCCTTCTGCCCGTGTGCGAGCGACTTGTTTCGGCCTTCCAAGCTGCCTGAGCAGCGCTTGCGGCCCGACGTCTCTCCACCGCAGGGTAGTCGCTGTGGGCGAGCAAGGCTGCCTTCTCTCAAAGCCCATCCTGTGCTGGCAAATGCCTTTCTAGGGACTCACACCACTGCACTGCAGAGTCAGCTCCGGCCAAATGAAAGGTGACCTGAGGCCCCAAAGGCAAGGGCTAGTGTTTCACGTCAGCAGAGCTGGGGGTGCAGGGGTGCCATGAATCCATGCGCCACGCTGGATGGCCTGAACTCCCCGATGCCTCCGGGGACACAGAGCAGAGGCGGCCGTGCACCACTTTGGCATGGTGACTGCTCTGTGCCGGAGGAGCGGCCGGTCGCTTCTGAGGAACCTCAGGGGCAAAGGAGGCCCGTGGGAGCCACTCTTCACATTCCTAGCAAGGGCCACGCGTTGCTTGCTGGGGGCCGAGGTAGAGTGTCCCAGTCATAACAGAGACGCGTGGGAGCAGCGCTGGGCAGCCTCCCTGCAAGTCGATCGGCCTCACTGACTGAAACGGACCTGTGCTTCAGAAACACCCCGTGCTGACGACTCAGTCCAGGGAAACGCTCAGGACGGCACTCTCGCAGAAGCGCGAGCTAGGCTGTGAGTGCAGCCGGAAGAAACGTACATCTTTCACCCTTAACACAGCTAGGTATGGGACGGAGCACTGAGGCCCGCCTCAGGTACTTCACGACCTAGGCAGTGGATGCACTGCAGGGGACCCTGTGTCCGAAAGTGTCTCCGAGGAAAGGCCCTGTTCCTCCCGCTGTGTCCTTGAGGTAGTCAGAAACTACTGAGGATAACTGTCTGAGCTCACGTTTGAAACAGGGCGACCCTGCCCAAACGTAATTTCCCCCCCGGGTGGATGAGATGCGGCGAGAAGGGTGCCTGAGGCACACTCCTGGGGCCCGTCTTTTCTTTGCTCCAGAAGGCCTCAGGGAAAACGTGCGAGTTTACTCGCATCAGGCTCGCTGGTCTCAGTTCCTTGCTGGGAGCGTCTCCAAGAGCACTCCGGAGATTACCGGCGACAGAAAGGTGAGCCGTGGCCTCGAGTCAAAGTCCAGCGTTTTCCAGTAGTAAAGTGAAGCGTGCCGCCCTAGTGAGGAAGCAGGCGGTAAAGGAGAGCGTCAACTCTGTAAGGTATCGCAGGACTCATTGCGCACTCACGTTCGTTGTAAGTTTTGGGAGAGGGCACTGTGTGCCGCCCAGCTCTTGTGTGGCGTTTGAGCCGCCGGAGTGGAAACGTCCGTTTGCTTTAACTGCACGGATGTGCCAGCAGTAAAGGCACAGTGCTGCCCTCTTCGCTCGACACCTCCCGTTTGTTCAGCCTGCAAACGGCCTCAGGAACGCAGTTCTGAGCAGCCTTACATTCCATGCTGGTGTGCCCCAGGGAGCGATTTGGGCTCTTCTGAGAAACACCACTGTGCGTCCCCAGTGAAACCAGGGGACGCCTCAAGGACGACTCCCTTCGGCACCTGGAAGCTAGTTGTTTACGTCCAGCCTGAAAAAGAAAACGCTGGACGGCTGTCCCCGGGACAATGCTGGACGTTCGGGACCACCCCGAGTCACCAAGTACCAAACTTGGCACAGCGTGGGGAACGCTCTCCTGCACGTACGGCACCCCCCACCGGGAAACCTTTCTTACCAGAAGGGGGCCCTCGTTCCCTTGTACTAGATAGCTAGACAGAACGTTCAGATAAACATGCTGTGTCATCAAGCCTGAAAGTGGGACACTGATGGCAAAGTACGCCTTCTGCCCGTGTGCGAGCGACTTGTTTCGGCCTTCCAAGCTGCCTGAGCAGCGCTTGCGGCCCGACGTCTCTCCACCGCAGGGTAGTCGCTGTGGGCGAGCAAGGCTGCCTTCTCTCAAAGCCCATCCTGTGCTGGCAAATGCCTTTCTAGGGACTCACACCACTGCACTGCAGAGTCAGCTCCGGCCAAATGAAAGGTGACCTGAGGCCCCAAAGGCAAGGGCTAGTGTTTCACGTCAGCAGAGCTGGGGGTGCAGGGGTGCCATGAATCCATGCGCCACGCTGGATGGCCTGAACTCCCCGATGCCTCCGGGGACACAGAGCAGAGGCGGCCGTGCACCACTTTGGCATGGTGACTGCTCTGTGCCGGAGGAGCGGCCGGTCGCTTCTGAGGAACCTCAGGGGCAAAGGAGGCCCGTGGGAGCCACTCTTCACATTCCTAGCAAGGGCCACGCGTTGCTTGCTGGGGGCCGAGGTAGAGTGTCCCAGTCATAACAGAGACGCGTGGGAGCAGCGCTGGGCAGCCTCCCTGCAAGTCGATCGGCCTCACTGACTGAAACGGACCTGTGCTTCAGAAACACCCCGTGCTGACGACTCAGTCCAGGGAAACGCTCAGGACGGCACTCTCGCAGAAGCGCGAGCTAGGCTGTGAGTGCAGCCGGAAGAAACGTACATCTTTCACCCTTAACACAGCTAGGTATGGGACGGAGCACTGAGGCCCGCCTCAGGTACTTCACGACCTAGGCAGTGGATGCACTGCAGGGGACCCTGTGTCCGAAAGTGTCTCCGAGGAAAGGCCCTGTTCCTCCCGCTGTGTCCTTGAGGTAGTCAGAAACTACTGAGGATAACTGTCTGAGCTCACGTTTGAAACAGGGCGACCCTGCCCAAACGTAATTTCCCCCCCGGGTGGATGAGATGCGGCGAGAAGGGTGCCTGAGGCACACTCCTGGGGCCCGTCTTTTCTTTGCTCCAGAAGGCCTCAGGGAAAACGTGCGAGTTTACTCGCATCAGGCTCGCTGGTCTCAGTTCCTTGCTGGGAGCGTCTCCAAGAGCACTCCGGAGATTACCGGCGACAGAAAGGTGAGCCGTGGCCTCGAGTCAAAGTCCAGCGTTTTCCAGTAGTAAAGTGAAGCGTGCCGCCCTAGTGAGGAAGCAGGCGGTAAAGGAGAGCGTCAACTCTGTAAGGTATCGCAGGACTCATTGCGCACTCACGTTCGTTGTAAGTTTTGGGAGAGGGCACTGTGTGCCGCCCAGCTCTTGTGTGGCGTTTGAGCCGCCGGAGTGGAAACGTCCGTTTGCTTTAACTGCACGGATGTGCCAGCAGTAAAGGCACAGTGCTGCCCTCTTCGCTCGACACCTCCCGTTTGTTCAGCCTGCAAACGGCCTCAGGAACGCAGTTCTGAGCAGCCTTACATTCCATGCTGGTGTGCCCCAGGGAGCGATTTGGGCTCTTCTGAGAAACACCACTGTGCGTCCCCAGTGAAACCAGGGGACGCCTCAAGGACGACTCCCTTCGGCACCTGGAAGCTAGTTGTTTACGTCCAGCCTGAAAAAGAAAACGCTGGACGGCTGTCCCCGGGACAATGCTGGACGTTCGGGACCACCCCGAGTCACCAGGTACCAAACTTGGCACAGCGTGGGGAACGCTCTCCTGCACGTACGGCACCCCCCACCGGGAAACCTTTCTTACCAGAAGGGGGCCCTCGTTCCCTTGTACTAGATAGCTAGACAGAACGTTCAGATAAACATGCTGTGTCATCAAGCCTGAAAGTGGGACACTGATGGCAAAGTACGCCTTCTGCCCGTGTGCGAGCGACTTGTTTCGGCCTTCCAAGCTGCCTGAGCAGCGCTTGCGGCCCGACGTCTCTCCACCGCAGGGTAGTCGCTGTGGGCGAGCAAGGCTGCCTTCTCTCAAAGCCCATCCTGTGCTGGCAAATGCCTTTCTAGGGACTCACACCACTGCACTGCAGAGTCAGCTCC